>NW_007252492.1:85349-143647 GCF_000164805.1 Carlito syrichta | reverse complement strand
AGCTCACAGGAGCTTAATCTGGTTAGTGCTGAGTAGAAAGGGGGAGGAAATGGGGTCAATAGCTCCCGAACGCATCCTAGTGGTCTCGGGGTCAACAGCCCTTCCTGATCCCTAACGCTCAGTGGGCCTCCGTGGCCGGCTCCCAACAGCTTTTTGGATTTTTTTTTTGAGTTGGTGTCTCACTCCTTTGCCCAGGCTGGAGTGTAGTGGTATGCACGCTCACGGCCACCCCAGTGTCAACCTTCTGGGTTCCAGCATTCCTTCTACCTCAGCCTTCTAGACGTGAGCTACCACACCTGGCTAGTTTTTGATTTGTTGTAGAGATGAGGTCTCTCCAAGTTGCCCGGGTGGGTCTCGAACCCGCGGACTCAGGCAATCCACTCGCCTTGGCCTCCGAAAGTGCTGGGATTACAGGATGAGCCACCAAGCCGGGCCCTTTTTGAATCTTAAATGGAATTTTTGAGGACCAAAAACTTGCAAGAATTGTGGCTGGATCTTGAATTGTGGAATCCCAGGCCCTGTGTTACCAGCCCTCTCACAATGCCCTTGGTAGGCTGAAGAACATGCTTTCTGGTCAGACACAGTCTCTTCCTCGAGCCAGGCTGGTGGCTCTTTGAGGTAATTAATACATATATAAAGACTTCCAGTGTTACATGATGTTCAAATCACCATTTTCCTGGACCTTCAGAATAGCTTTACTACAAGATAAGGAAAGTACAAGAGAACCTCACTTAAGAGCTTGAAGAGGAAAATTCTAAGCAAAATACTAGCTAATGGAATTTGGCAATGCATTTTAAAAAATATACCATGATCAAGTAATGTTAAGGCAGGAATGCAGGGTTAATTCAATGTCAGAAAAATTTATTATATCACATAGCATGCCAGCAAATTAAAGAGAAAAATCAGGAAGTCAATTCAAAAGATGCAGAAAAAAACATTTAATAAGATGCAACATGTATTCATGAGTAAAACAAACAGGAACTCTTGGCAAAGTCAGAAAGTAACTTTTCTCATCTGATAAGGTGTCGATCAAAAAAATGTAAGTAATTTTATTCAATGATGAAGCTTAAGGCATGTTTCCACTAAAGTCAGGAACAAAAGAAAGATTTTATTTTATCACTGATGTTGTTTAACACTGAACTGGAGTAATAACCAATGCAATAAGAAGAGAGGACATAAGCAAATTACATAAGAATTGGAAAGAAACAAATCTATTTCCATTTGCATTTCTATATAGAAAATCCCCAAACATCTGCAGTCTCCTAGAATGAGCAAGAGTTCACCACAGTTGCCCAGTATTAACCTCAAAGGTCAATATATAGACATCGATTATGTTACTATTCACTAGCAATAACCTATCGAACACTGTGATTTAAAAAAAGGGACTACTCCTTTCAAAACAGCAAGACCACCTGTGAGGTACCCAGTAATAAAAACCTAGCAGAAGACGTGCCTCGCTTTTATGGAGAAATTGATAAGGCACCACAGAAGGAAATCGAAAGAGTTAGAAAGACTGAGGGGATTATGGGAAATGAGGACGAGGGAAAGGAGGCAGGTGCGAGGCCTTCCTGATGCCCATGTCAGGTGGACTCTGTGGAGGTTGAGATCAAACTCAGTGGAAAAAGCAAGGAACAATTTGGATACTGGACTCTGGGTGCTTGAGTGAGATTCTCTTTCTGGCAATGGGCTGTATTTCCATGTCCACCTATTGCAAGCATGGCAAATACACAGCTATCTTGTCACCATCTTTTTTTCCACTTAACAATATAGTGTGCATATTTCACCTATCATTAAATGGTATTTTTTTTTTAGTTGGAGTCTCACTCTGTCGCCCAGGCTGGAGTGCAGTGGTCTGCTCACGGCCACCACAGCCTCAATCTGCTAGGCTCAGGTGATCCTTCCGCCTCAGCTTTCCAAGTAGCTGGAACTATAGGCATGCACTACCATGCCTGGCTTAATTTTTGATTTATTGTAGAGATGAGGTCTCTCCAAGTTGCCCAGGCTGGTCTCGAGCCCCTGAGCTCAGGCAGTCCTCTCACCTAGGCCTCCCAAAGTGCTGGGATTACAGACTTGAGTCACTGTGCCTGGCCATGGTGTTTGATTTTTAAAAATCCGTCAAGAACGGTTTTCCAAGGCAGACAATACTGGGTGGTTCCCCCCTACTTCAGAGCTGAGGGGGACACTGAGGTAAGGAAGAGGAAGTGATACTCACCCAATGCCACCCAATTCTCTCAAGTACCCTGGGGTGCAGGATTTTTTCTCTCCATTTTGCAGATGAGGGAATAGGGCCATCCATGTAGGTGTCAGCTGCTCAGTCACAGGGCTGGTACTTGAATTTGGGTCTCTGGGCCCTGGGTTCTGTGAGTGGAGGCGGGAGCATCCCAGGCCTGTCTTCATCCTCAGAGTACCTGGCACAGTGCTATGTGGAAGGACATTCATTCAGTCACTCCACACCTGCTACACGCCCACTCTGCCTGGCATTGTGGTGCAACTTGAAAGGCAGCAGTGAACAAAACCAAGATACTGCCTGAGTTTACTATGGATAATACAACATGCCCCCTCCAAAGGCTCCTGGCATTCCATGTCAGCGTAATTTCAATCTCCACCTCTTCCTGTGGCCTTCCCTGAGTCTGTGTCTCAAATCTCCCTCTCCTTTCTCTTAAAAGGCTTCAGTCGTTAGATTTATTACCCATCCTAAATCCAGGATGAACTCCTCGCCAGATCCTTAACTTAATTATCTCCAAATAAAGTGACATCACAAGTACCAGGGGTTAAGACTCAGGCATAATTTCTTGGGGAAACACAATTCAACCCACTACACTAACCCACGCTCCAGTGGAGGCAAATGGACAACAGATAAATATACAACAGGAAAAAAGAAGGAAGACAGACAGAATCCATGGGGCGGTCACTGCAGCTCTAAATGGGGCTCTCAGGGGAGGCCTCCCCTGAAGGTAACATTTGAGCAAAGGGAAGAAGACAGTCATGGAAAAAGCCACGTAGGCACATGCATGAAAATGTCTGAGGGAGAGGAAATGACAAGTATAAAAGCCCAAAAGAGGGAGCATGCCTGGAGCAATCAAACACGGGGAAGGGAAGGAGGAAGGAAGGTGGTGGGGCCTGGATCATGGAGGGCCTCATGGGCACCGTGATTCTGAGCAAGATGGAAGCCATTGGATGGATGGTTTGGAGCGAGTGGTTGACATAACAGAAGAACGTTTGCCGTCATGTGGAGACCACTGAGGAGGCAACTTCAGCAAGTCACATGGGAGATGCTGGCTTGGATCAGGTGGTGGCAGTGGAGGTAGGGACTGGTAGCATTCTGGGCATACTAGGATCAATGGGATTTCCTGATGGATGTGGGATGTGAGGAGTCCTAGTGTTTTGTTCTGAGCAGTCACAGGAATGGAGTCACTGAGTTGGGGGAAGCTGATGTAGACACGCTGAGTTTGAGATGTCATTTAAGAAGAGGTGACTTTAGATGACTGGATACTTGAGTCTGGAGTGTGGGGCAAGGTCTGAGCTGCAGATCGGAGCTCAGGAGTTGTCAGCAAAGAGACCCTGTTTGAAAGCATGAGAGTGGCTGAGGCCACAACGGGAGGGAATGTAGCCCAGAGGCCCCAGGACTGACCCATGCAAAGAATATCCCAACAGTAAGAGACTGAAGGGGGGCCCAAGAAAAGATGCTGAAAGGCGTGACCAGTGAGACGAGAGGACTGCCAGGGGAGGGTGGTGTCTGGGAACCCAGTGAAGAGTAATTTACAAAGGAAGTGGTGTCAGTGACACCAAAAGCTGCTTCAGGTCAAGTAAGAGGAGCCCTGAGGATTGTGTTAGGACACAGATAGGGTGAGGATGGATGGGTGGAGAGGGGAGGGGAGGCGCAGCACCGCCTGAGCCGTGTGCCGTAGGAACGTGCCGGTAACCCAGAGATCCAGGTAAAACAAAGAATTGCAACACACAGAGACAAAGAAAGAAAAGTTTATTTAAAAGTAAATCGGAGAGAAAAAGAGAAGAGAAGAGAGAAAGAAAATTCACCTCCCCAAGGAGGGGGAGGGGGCCAAAGCCAGGAAGCTGGCGACAGCCATAGCTTAAAGAGCACATGGACACACCGGAGTCTAGCAAGGCAATGGCCACCGACTGCTTGTGGTTGAGTCCTTTTAACCATTCCCCTTGATGGGGGAAGATCATTAAGGTGATTGGGCGGTGGTCTGCTTCCACTTCATCATGAAGTGGCAGGCAAGCGCAGGTACTGACGTCAGGTGATAGACAGCAGGCAGATGGGTGGGTTAGTTACATGATTGCTGCCTTGGTGGGGTTTATCTGTGTCAGTCCACATAGGACTGATCAGGTTAACGTGGGGAGTTTAGGCCTGGAGGGGTTTTTCCTGCAAGAGACTGGTTAGACATTTGCAATTCACAAACTCCTTGCCCAAAGGAGGCCCTTTATCACTTTTATGACTTTGGCCAGCCAAAGGGTGATCTTTGATCTTCAGCCTTGACAAGGAACCTAAAAGTTTTTTTGAGATTATTATGCTAAACCATGAATTGAAAGGTTGGGCTGTTCTGGTTTTGCATGTGATGGAGATTTGCCTAGGGGGGATGGGATAGGCTCCTGCTTGCCCTGCAGTAGAATGTCTGAACACTTTCTAATGGTTATGCTGAGGCAAAAAGACTAAACTAAGAATAAGCTAAATTTCTTCTAGGTTTCCATAGGTACCATCTTTCAGAGTGGTTCTTGGTGCCTTGGGGGTCATGGCGTCCTTGGCCAAAGCAGTTCAGTGGAGTCTTGAGGGTGCAAGCTGGTTGGAGTGGGATTAAAACGATGTAGCAGAAGAGAAACTGGAGACAGCTCCCAGAGACAACTGCCTGGGGTTGGGGGAGATGGAGGGGTAAGGGGGTGGGGGGCTGGGGTTTCGCTGTATAGAAGCAGAAGGAAGTGGAACCAGCAGAATCAAGAGATGCTTCAACTTTCTAGAGAGAAAGAGAAATAACAGCATGTTTTTAAACTGAGGGGACTAATCCGATAAGGAGGGGAAATGGGCAACATGGGATAAAGTAGAGAAAGTCTCCGGACACTGAGATCCGGGGAGCCAGAGGGGATGGGCCCTGGGGCTTGGAGAAAGGGCTGCCTCAGGACAGTTCATCTCAGTAACAGGAGGGCACTGGTCCATGGGGAAGAAGGAGCTGGTTCAAGAGCTCTTCTAGCTGCTTCTGTTTTTATTTCTTTCCTTCTTTCTGAGTCAGAGTCTCACTCTGGCTCTAAGTGACATGATCATGTCTTCCTGCAGCCTCGACCTCCTGGGCTCAGGGTCCTTTTGTCTCAGCCTCCCAAGTAGCTGGAACTACAGGCACGTGCCACCACACCCAGCTTATCTTTTGATTGACTGTAGAGATTGAGGTCTCACTATGTTGCCTAGGTTGGTCCTGATCTCCTGGACTCAAGCAATTCTTTTGCCTCGGCCTCCCTAAATGCTGGGGTTACAGGTGTGAGCCACCGCTCCCGGCCACTTGCTTCTATTTTTTCAGTAAACTAGGTAAGACCTTTAGCTGAGGGTGGGGATGGAGAAAGAAGAGCTGGGGGCGAGAGGAGAAAGCTGGTCTGGGAAAGGGGCGGGTGAGTGCAAGGGAGAAAATAAATAAAGCGACTGCAGGCAGCACAAGGGGCCCGCTGGAGAGCTGTTTGCTCTGTACTGGCTGAAGGAATAAGTGAATTAGTGGATGATTTTGAGCTCCATGAGGGCGCCTCTACGCCATGCTATGTTTGTAGTTTCCGGCATAGAGCCTGGCATTTAATACAGATTTGTGGATGACTGACTGACTGAATGAGCACAAGAGTAGCAAAAGGAAGGGCTGTCCTGACAGTCTGAGGGTATTTTTCTCTGGGCCACCATCATTCCTTTCTCTTGGAAGGCAGAGTGAGACCCCAGGCAGCTGCAAGAGCCGAAGCACCAGCCATATTGCAGGAAGTTAATGAACTCCAGGGTGTTTTTCCCTTCTGTTCTCAGTTGTGGAAAGTGCCTTTGTTCCTGACAACCCCAATTAGCTCCTGCTTCTCCCGGGCTTCCCCACCCCCACCTGAAGGCAGGTGCTGTGGTCACCAGCCTGTTCCTGGGCAAGCAAGGTAGTCTGGCTTCTCCAGCAGCCTCCTTGCA
Source organism: Carlito syrichta (assembly GCF_000164805.1). Taxonomy (NCBI): domain Eukaryota; kingdom Metazoa; phylum Chordata; class Mammalia; order Primates; family Tarsiidae; genus Carlito; species Carlito syrichta. The sequence goes on along the minus strand of NW_007252492.1, from coordinate 137,496 downwards.
CTGAGAATGTCCAGAGACGGGGCAAAATGGTGCCATGAACCCTCCCCACCCAGCTCTGCTGACCAGCAGTCTACTCTGGATGGTGAGGCTGACCTAGACCCACTCCAAAGCCCAGGCACCTCGCCCTGCCGACTCCCAGGGCAAGATGGTGCTGTAAGCCCTCCTCACCCACCCCTGCTGACCTGTGGTCTACTCTGGACAGTGCGGTGTTGGGGTCTGGATAGGGTGAGGGCGGTGTGATGGAGGGGTGAGGGAAGGAGCAGCACCAATAACCCAGAGATCTGAGTATTGCAAAGAATTGCAACACACGAAGAGGCAAAGAAATAAAAAGTTTATTTAAAAGTAAATGAGAGAGAGAAAGAGAAGGGAGAGAGAAGATTCACCTCCCCAAGGTGGGGGAGGGGCCCAAAGCCAGGAAGCATGGCGACAGCCATAGCTCAAAGAGCACAAGACCACACCAGAGTCTAGCAAGACAATGGGTGCTGGTTGCTTGTGGTTGAGTCTTTTTAACCATTCCCCTTGATGGGGGAAGATCATTAAGGTGATTGAGTGGCGGTCTGCTCCACGTCATCACAAAGGGGCAGGCAAGCACAGGTACTGAAGTCAGGTGACAGCAGGCAGATGGGGGGGTTAGTCACATAATTGCTGCCATGGTGGGGTTTATTTGTGTCACGTAGGTCACAAAGGGCTGATGCTGACCTAGACCCACTCCAAAGGCCAGGCACCCCGTCCTGCCCACTCCTAGGGCAAGATGGTGCCAAGAGTCCTCCTCACCCACCCCTGCTGACCTGTGGTCTACTCTGGACAGTGAGGGTGACCTAGACTCACTCCAAAGTGAGTCCTCTTAACCCTGTAAAAGCCCCTCTCCCGGGATCTTTCTCCAAGTCAACCCACCCCACCTGGGCCTCTCTTCTTCGGCATTTTATGCAGTTCCCTGTTCTGTCCAGACAGGAAGACTTGGCCCCAGGAAAGGTCTGGGGTTGGGGCCCCAGCACTTGTGCTTATAAAGCTCCCCAGGTGTTTCTAAAACATAGCCAAGGTTGAGAACCACTCCATCCTCCACGAAACCAGTCTAATTATCCCGTTCTTATTGTGAGAAATAAGAGAGCTGAGAAGGTAGTGTTTATTGAGCAGTTACTGTGTGTTCAGCCCTTTGTCTTCTTTATCCGCCATAGCAGTCCTGGGAGGTAGGTTCTATTAGTCCTATTTGACAGATGGAGAAGCAAGCTCAAAGATGAGCATGGACTTGGCCTGGGGCACTCAGCTGTAAGTGGGCAGAGTGAGGGTTTGAACCCAGGCCCATGTGACTCCAAGGCAGCTTTGCATCTGTAACTGGCTCACAGGCAAGAGGGGTTGAAGTGGTTTTCTTACTGGGCTACATAAACAGTAGAGAGGCTGGTGCAGCCCAGCCCAGCAGGGAGGTGTCAGCAGGGCTTTGGGAAGGAGAGGAGGGGGCATTTGGACTGGGGATTTAGGAGGCACTAAAGGCCTGTGAGAAGGAATTTGATAAGAGCAGGAAGAATCAAAGCAGGTGAGGGGAGGTGAACAGGTGGGGAGACCAGTCAGGAGGCTACTGCAATAGTCCGGGCAGAGAAGAGGGGGCAGGCAGCAGACAAGCTGCAAACAGGCCCGCAAAGGCAGACAGGGCAGCCTCCAGCCCCCAGCTGCCTCCCTGCTGGAAAGTCCATCCGTTTTCACGAGGCAACAGGAAGCACTCCTGGCAATCTAATCTGGAGAAGACTGCATTTCATTATAATTTAAGTCTTTCTTGGGCTTCATCAAAGGTATGAGTGTCTTGAAAAAGATAGGCTTCTCTTTCCTCAGGTGAGGGGGAAACACGCCAGAGCTTTCTCCTCTAATATAAACTAGACAGGGAGATGCAGCTGAACTTGGCAGAGCCTGCTGGAGAACACTAATAGACTTGACGAGCATAGAATTTTAGGAAGAGACAGTGCCAGAGGGTGGTGGGGTGGGGAGGCAGAGAGGCTCTAGGACTGCCAGCCCAGGTGGCTTATCGGTGCAGGATCCATGACAGCAGATGCAACCCCAGGCCCTGAACGGACTCAGCTTGGCATCTGCCCAGAAGCTTTTTTGCCTGGAGACCAGAATGATAAGACCCTGGAAAATAAGACCCCTGCCACTGCCCACCCCCACTCCTCTGCGCGCCCACATGCTTCCAGTTGGTTTCCAGTGATCCCATTAATTATGGAGGCTCAGGGACTGGAATGGAATCTGTGGCGTTTCCTGCTTCGGAGCTCTCAGTGGGAGGATGGAAGTGACCTAGAAACAACGTTTAGCCGGGAGAAAAAGAACCCACGCAGGTGGGACACTCCCACCAGAGGCTGGAAGGGGCTGGTGGCTCGCATGGGAACAAGCGTGTCTTAAGATACTATCTCAGGCAGTGAGATGTCTCTGAACATTTGGCGCATGAGAAGGTGTTTTGCTTTAAAAAAAAATTAGATTATTTTCTTTTTGCCTTTAATAAAAACCAGCGCTGGTCTCTGACTCACAGGCTCAAAGCAGCCTTCGCTGATTACGGAGGCCTGGATTTCAGCAGTGGCACAGGCTGGAACTGTTCTCAAATAGGAAATCGAAGACAGGGAGACAAAGCAGGGGAGAGGGACGTGTGAGGGAGAGGCAGAGCAAGAAATAAATTCATCCTTAATCCCAAGCCGGGGGGAGGGGGAGCTTTGGGGCTGCTCCCTGGGTGTCCTGCAAGGCTGCTCAGTCTCAGGAGTGAGCCGGGTAAGGGACCCCGGCTTCCCTGCCAGCCAGCCCTCCAACCAGGAGGCTGCTCATCCCAGCTCCAGAGAGAAGCCACCTCTGTGTCAGAGGCCCCTGAATTTTGAGCAGATGCCCTGTCACGCTGAGCGGGCGGCTGTCACCTCCCCAGGGAGGGCGCTGTCACTCAGAGTGATTATGGCAGCTAGGAAGCTACCGTCATTGGGCTGGGAGGCAGGGTTGGAGGTGGGGAGACCAGAGGTTCCCTGTTCTCTCTCTTTCTCTCTTGCTCTGTCTTGCTGTCTGTCTCTGTCTCTGCCTCTCTCTTTGCCTCTCTCTGTCTCTCTCGGGGTCTGTGTCTGTCTCTGTCTATCTCTTTCCCTCTCTGCCTTGCTTTATCTTTCTATCTTCCTTCCAATCTCTGGCTCATTTTTATCTCATTGTCTCTCTGATTCTTTGTCTCTGTCCCTCTTTCTCTGCTGGGGTCTCTTTTACTCTCTCCAGAAAAATGGCTGAACTTGTTAAGCCAGAGATCAAACACCCCAGCGGGCTGAGCGGGGGAGCAGGAAACATGGCTTCAACATCTGGAGGTCTCTTTCTCTGCGTTGCAGTGGGCTCCCCGTGGAGAGAAAGGGCAGGGAGGTGGCGGGTGTGGGTGGGAAAAATCAGTGCAAACCCTGTCATTCTTCAGGCCTGGTGAACCGGGCAGGGGAAGGGAAATCTGTTAAGGGCCAGATGCATGCACAGGCTGACCAGTTGGACAAACAGTTGGACAAATGGGGGAGGTCCTCACCCTGCAGGTAAAAGCAGATCTGGTGGGGGCCACCAGGCCCTTGTGGTGTCTGGGGGCTCTGAAGCTGCAGCCTGACAACCTCTGCGCTTTTCAAGAAGTGAAGCATCTATGGGGTGAAGGACAAAGACAAAAGACCCCTAGACTAGGGGCACTAGGAACGTCAGTGTACTGACTCCTCCTACCAGCGCTGCCAGGGGTATCATTCCTGTCTTGAAGATGCTGAGGTCACACAGGCCAGGAATGTGTTCCATGCACCCAGCTGGGGAGGAGCCGGCTGACTCCCTGGCTGGCGCTTTTTCTAGTCATATTTGTGCCCACAGAAGATGGAAACTGGGCTCGTGGCAGGTTCAGGGTAAAGGCAACCAGGCGAGGGTGCAGTCTGAGTCTGAGCCCAATGCAAGGAAGATGGAGGGAAGGAGAGGGTGTCTGAGCCGGCTGGAGGGACCTGTTTTCCAGAGTTTGCCTTTTAGAGGCAGGTTGGGAATGTAGCTCCCTGTGTCCATTTTGAGAGGTGGAAACTGTGTTGCCCTGAGGAAAAGGAAGGGGAGGAATAAGAGATAGAGACACACACAGAGACAGAGAGAGACATGGAGCCAGAGAGAGAACCAGGGAGAGGAGCAGGGAGAGAGACAGCGAAGCGTAGCTTTCCACTTCCTCCCACCTTCCATCCTCCCTGGAATGCGGGCCTGCAGGTGGCCAGAAGGACACAAGAGAATGGGCGAGCGTTTATTGAGCCTACTACGTGCTGTGCTAGGTGTGGTCACAGATGAGCTCTCTCATACCATCATGGTCCCATCTATTTTACAGAGAAGTAAACTGAGACAAAAAGCATTTAGGGGATTTGTTCAGGATTACACAACTAGTAATTGGCAGAGCCAGGACTCCCCCACAGCACTCCCTCATGTATCTTTCATGGCCCTAGTATTCCTCTCTTTCTCCCTATTATCTATCATCTATCTGTCATTTTTCTCCTTTCCTCCCCCTCCATCTATCTCTCTCCATCTCTCTCTCTCTCTCCATCTATCTCCATCTATCTCTGTATCACTCTCTGTATCTCCATCTGTCTGTCTGTCTATCTATCTATCTTCTATATCTATCTGTCATCGTGCTCTCTCTCTCCCTTTCTCTCTTCCTTCTCCTCATTGTGCATGGAACTGGGAATGGCAGAGGCTGGGGCAGAGCCACAGAGAGAGGAGGAGACTGAGGACAGAGCCACCCACATGCGGTCCCCACAGCCTGCAGAGGTGCCACCTCTAACAGCAGCAGCCTGTCTCGGCCTCTCCTCTGCTGGCTCTCGGAGGGGATCGCATCAGGCCACTTCTCCGGGGAGTGTGACTCAGGCTAAGTGTGGTGACAGCCAGCAGGGCACGTGGCTAGGTGAGTGGGGCCAGCCGAGCAGGAGTGGGGACTGTGGAGGTGGGGACCCAGGGAGTCTGCTGTAGGGAACTTTTTACGCCTGTACTAGGAAGTGCCTTGGGCCCCCAGTCTCCTGGGGCTGGGGATGAAAGGCAGGGCTTCTGCAATGTCACCTGACAGTCCCTGAGAAGTAGAGGCAGTCATCCCTGTGAGAGGGGAGGAAGGGCTGGCATGTTGGGTTGTGGGGCATGCTTCTTACACAAGCATATGAGCCAAGACCCCACATGTGTCTCTGATATCTTCATGTAACACACAATGGCGAGTCCCTCAATAGACCCAATGTCCACCTCTGACGTGAGTGGCCGGCACCCAACTCTGACATGACTGTGAGAATGAATCCTGGGTGAGAGCTCTGACACTCAACACTGTTTATTCAACCTGTGACAGATATGCAACTTTCACCCCCCCCATCCACTCGACAGTGACTTTGACATGTCTGCCACCATGTGACTGGTGAGCCACATCTCACCCAACACCGTGACCAGTGCACTCGGCTTGAGGTGATGCCAACCTAACATAAAATCAAGCCAGCAGCCACAGGACAGGTGGGACTGGAAGCTTGCTTTCACTTACCTTTTGCAGTGTTATAATTCTTTTGAAACAGTTTTTCAAAATCAGGAGATTTATTAGCAAATAAGGAAGTCTGGCTTTTCTGTGTGCCAACTCCCATCAGGCTTCTTTGTGGGGACTGGGCAGGGCTTTCCCAGTTTACCATGAACTCTGCCTCTGCCCCCAGGGCCCAAAAGTCCAGGGCTTTGGGACCTGGGTCTCACACTGGCCTGTGGCCCCCATAACACGTTCTTTCTGGTTGTTGACTAATATTCAGCGATTTCTCAGCTCGGGAAAGTCTGAAGGCAGCTCTCAATGAGCAAGGAAGCCTTATCCTGGGTCTGCGCCGGGCTGGGTCTGCAGAGGACAGGTGAGGTGTTACCCTAAGGGTCAATGAGACTGGCTGCACAGAGCTGTGGGGTGGCAGATGGGGTCTCTGTCACCTGCTCCGTATTTGCCAGGGAAGCTTGTCAGCCTGTCTGCCATGTTTAGCGAGACAGGCCAGGCCACTCTGGGGCTTGGGAGCTGGCTGGTCCTCCATGGTGGCTGCCATGGGAACCAGAGCCGGGCTGGGTAGAGGAGGGTGGTGTCTTTGCCATTTACAGGTGGCTTCTCCTCTTCTAGTTCTTGTTCAGTGAGTGTTTCTGGGCACCTGTAATGAGGTAGGCCCTGTATGAGACAGAAAAAAGAGGATGCAGATTTAATTCCTTGCCTTAAGAAGCCTGGTGTTCACTTTCTGGCTGGATTTACAGTTCAATGTCAAGGGGAGGCCCAATCTAGCGCTGAGGTTAAGAAGAGCACTCCAGCTGGGGTGAAATCAGGGGGGCTTCACTGGGAATGTAGCTTTTGTGTTGGGCCTTAAAATGTTTCAATTAAAAAAAAAAGGTGGTCAGAGAGGGTGTTCTGGCTGGTGGGGTGGGGAGGTGGGGGGCGCGAAGGCCAGGAAATGGGGTCCCATCTGGCTACAGGAGCATTTTCAAAGTGGCTGCCTGCAGGATGCTAACATGGGCTCCTATGTCTCCTGTGGCCAAACAAGTATGAGGATGATTAGATTTAAGACAAGTTCAACAGGCTTCTCTGCAGGATTTCAGAGCCTAATATGTATGTATTGTGAATTTTTCACAATAGGTCTAGAGAATACAGGATTTTCCAAATTTATTTGTCCCCAGACCCTCCCTGTGCCACTCCCTTTTTATCTGCAGCTGGGACAGCATCTGTTGGGCCAGGGGAAGAGGGCTGAGTAGAGACAAGTCCAGAAAGGAACAAAACCAGGCGGTGCTGGGCCTCAGGTGCCAGGGCAGCCTTACTCTTCAAGTGAGGGGAACAAGAAAGGTTTCCAGGCACAAGATGACATGATCAGGTTTGCATGACCAGGTTTATACAGGTTTTCTGTATGTTCAAAGGTGCTTCTCAGGCCAGGCATAGTGGCTCACATCTGTAGTCACAGCACTTTGGGAGGCTGGGGTGGGAGGATCACTTGAGACCAGGAGTTTGAGACCATCTTACGCATTATCAGGTTAGGATTGCAGAAAGATCCACGGGCTTCTTGGAGAGGATGACGGAAAGACTAAGAAAGGGCAGGGCTGAGGAAGACGCCAGGGTCCTGGACCAGCAAAGGAGGTGAGAGCACAAGGCGTGGGAGGAGCCAGAGGGAGGAGCATCTCAAGGCCAGAGAGAGGAGCATCTCAGGACCAGAGGGAGGAGCATCTCAGGGCTGGAGGGAGGAGGAGCATTTCAGATCTAGAGGGGGGAGGAGCATCTCAGAGCCAGAGGGAGGAGGAGCATCTCAGATCCAGAGTGGGGAGGAGTATCTCAGATCCACAGGGCCAGAGGGCATGTCAGGGCCAGAGGGAGGAGCATCTCAGGGCCGGAGGGAGGAGCATCTCAGTGTCTTCACGGGGCAGCGAGGCCCTGCTTACTTTTCTTGGGGTTCCCTTCCCAATGTGTGGCATGTTCCAGGGGTTGGGGAAGGCTGCCCATCCATGCAGCGGAGCCTCCCTCGAGTGCAGGGGTGACCCTGCTCTCTGCAGAAGCAAGGGCCAACAAGAAAGTCTCCCTAGTGTGTGGACTTGACCTCCTGCGCCTCATCTCCCCAGCTGAATTGGGGATAGTCAGAAACTGTCTTCATCCTGCTACACGGATCAAGACTCCGTGGGGGGTCTAGCAGGAATTCCATAAAAGTTACCTCCATGCCGCTGAGGCAGCAACTTCATTATGAATGAAGTCTCCATAGTCGGGCAGGAATGGAACTTGGCCCTGGCCTTGCGCTCTGCTAGCTGTGTGACCTTGGTCAAGTCACCTAACCTGTCTGAGCCTCAGTTTCCTCATTGGAAATCGAAGCCCATGGTATTCCACTTCTGGAGCAGTGAGAATTAAATGAGAGACTGCTAGCGTGGTGCTTCAGAGCGCTTGATGCAGTAGGCACTCAATAAATACCAGCCATCGTTAATTTTAATATTAATGAGACTTTATACTATTTGTAATAAAAGTCCAATAAAAGTTGGATTTAGATTACAAAATTTTTAAATGCGATTTTATTACTTTTAAGTACATATAGTGACCCCTATTGGGCTACTACAATATTGGCAGAAAGTCTTTGCAGGACTCTAATAATCGCTGGATGATAATGATTTGTAATTAACGGCTTGTTTCTGCATCTTGAAAGGTGCTTCCCAGGTCAGGCATAGTGGTTCATGCCTGAAATTCCGGCAATTTGGGAGGCCGGGGCAGGAGGATCACTTAAGCCCAGGAGTTCGATAGCAGCCCTAGACAACATAGCGAGACCTCATCTTACAAAAAAAGAAAAAAAAAATTAACTGGGCATGATGGTGCGCACCGGTAGTCCTAGCTACTTGGGAGACTGAGGCAGAAGGATGACCTGAGCCCAGGAGGTCAAGGCTGCAGTGAGCTGTGACTGTCCCACTGCATTCCAGCCTGGGTGACAGAGTGAGACTCTGACTAAAAAAAAAAAAATTATGCATAGAGATGAATAGCTTAAGGAAATAAACAAGACATGGTGATAGAGAGACTTGGATAGAGGGCCAAGTCTCAGATGGGAGGTAGGGCGGGCCTCTCTGAGGAAGTGTCATTTTTGCTGAGACGTCAAGAAAGTGGGAGTTAGGGCATGCAGACGGGAGTCTGGGGAGGGGATGGTGCTCAGGCAGAAGGCACCATATGTGCAACTGTCCAGAGACAGGAAAGAGTTTGACATGCGGTGATAGGGTAATGAGCTGGGGGAGGGTGATGGCAGATGGGACAGGGAGGTGGTAAGGACCTGGGCTTTTTGAATCTCCTGAGCACCCAGCATCCATCAAAGGCTTTAGGCAGAGCGGGAACCTATTCTGGTTTCCATCACAGGAGAGGAGGTTTCTGCCATGGTCCCAGCCCAGCCTGATGGAGATTGGACACAGGAGGTGGTGATGGGCAAGGGGAGGAGCTCAGGATGTTGTGGAGGTAACACGGGGGGTGCTGGATGTGAGAGTTGAGGGGGCTGGGGGAGTTCCAGTTGACTCCTACAGGCTTCTGGAAGAGGGGAAGGAAGGGCGTGAGAGAAGAAAGAGAAAGGGGAGGGAGTCTGCTTTCAAGAGTCACATCTGGAAGTCAGTGGGAGCTGCAGCAGATGGCGCCTCGGGAGGGCTGGATGACTGAGCAGAGGGTGGAAGTGAACAGACCATTTGCCCCTTCAAACAAGCGCTCTCTGGAGCAGAGGGAGCGAGAGAGGGTCGAAGACTTACGCAGATGAGGGGTGGAAACAAACCAGATGTCCAGCAGCAAGGACCGGCTCAACTGGGGGACTTCTCCAGGACAGACTACCTGCAGCCCTATAAAAGAACGAAGAAATGCTTCACAGAGTATTATGGCACCGTCTCCAAGAATATTATTTGGGGAAAAATCAAGGGATGGGACGCAGGCTGTATGCAACTAATTATATTAACATGGAGGAAAGGCATGAATGCAAGTTTACAAATCTATAATATAAATATTTTTCTCTTGAATAGAAACTATCTCCGGAAGGACACACAAGAAATGGATCACACTGGCTGCCTCCTGGAAGGAGAACCAGGGTGGAGGGAGGATTTTTACTCTTGATCCTTGAGTGCCTTTTAGATTTTCAGCCATGAGGATGCATTAACTATTAAGCAACTGATAATTATCATTAGATATGAATTTAAAATCAAGACTATATTCCAGGCTAAAGATTAATCAGCTGTTACATAGAATGTGCAGCTCTGAAGGGCTGTTGTCAGAGCTGACTTCCTTCTGCTCTGATAAGCTCTCCCCAATCCCTCTCCTCCCCTTCCTCCTCCCACTCCCTACTCCCCGCTCCAGGTGCTGGGGAGGCAGCAGTGAGTGGCTCTGTGCCCTCCTGTCCCATAAACCCAGGTGTAAAGTAGGCCACACTACCAGTTGCAGGTTTCTACAGATTTGATTGTTGCTATTAAAATTGATTTTTTTCTTGAAATCACCTAATATACAGGAAATATACGATCAGTTCCACAGCAGTGAATAGCCTAAATCAACCCACATTGCAGCCAGAACCTCAAGTCAATAAAGTGTTCGCTGAAAACAGCTTTCAGTGTCACCTATCAGCCCCCTTGTACCCTTGGGGGAGAATGGCCTGTCATTGGACTCTCTGCACCAGCCCAGATGAGGCAGGAACTGGGACCATGAGACAGCAAGAGGCCATCCCTCCTTCTGCAATCCCCCAGGGGGAGAACACCCAGGGGAGTTAGTAAAAGCACAAGAGCTCAGCTGTGAAAAGCTGAAGAGATGGTACCAGGCAAGATACATGCCAGAGGAGGGCCCAGACATACAGCAGATGCCCAGGGTTCAGAAGAGGCTGGGCAGGGGCAGGGGACCGGCCCAGTGACCTTGTGCCAGGCACAGTTGGGCATGTTTACACCCCGCCTCTTCTCATCCTTCCAGCCACCCAGGACCAGTGATGTAATTAGCAGGACATAGTGCCAAGCGAAAATGAGAGGCCTTTGCTCAAAAATTATTAGGGATTTCAAGACGGCAACAGCAGAGCATTAAGCCAGGCACAGGTCCTTCTGAGCAGCCGCAAAGCACCCCTTGCCACCACCCTTCAGGGCAGGCACCCAGAGGAGGCCTCTTAGGATGCATGAGTTGTTAAAGGCGGTGCTAGAGAGCTTAGGGGAGGGGCTGGGATTGGGGACTGCCACACTCTGATGGCGATGATGACGGTGACTGACGATGATGGCTGGCCTTGAGTGCTCACTCAAGCCAGGGAGTGTTCTAAGCACTATCCATGTATTCACTGAATACACATAACCACCTGATGAATACAATTATTGTCTCCATTCTACAGATAAGGAAATACGCAGAGTTCAGTGACTTCCCAAGCTTGCGCGGCTAGAGAGTGGCAGAATTAGGGTTCAGACACAGGCAGTCTGACCCCCAAATCCCCTCTCCCCTACGTTTGCCTGGGAAGTCTGCAAGGGTTCTCCTCATAGAAGGTGCAGCTTGTGAGGTGGGCTCAGTGCGCTGAAATCAACCTAGCCCATCAGAGTGAGGAGGTCAAATTTGGGGTCAGTGAGGAAAAGACAATATCTGGCCCATTTCCATATTTGCTGGCATGTCAGGAAGTCCTTTATCATCGCCATAGTTTGCCCCAGAGGCGCCCCTTCTGTAGGCTTGTCATGAGACCCCATGTAGTCCAACTACTTATAGGACCAGGAGCAGTCACATCTGCCCTGGCGACCCTCGGTGGCTGGATGGTGTCTCATAAAGACAAGAAAGAAAAAAAAATAAGGAAAACACTGAGAGAAGCTGGCATGCTCACATCTTGCCCTGACTTTTCCCTCATGGTGCCAGGCAGTGACTGATACCAGGAAAAAAAAATCTCCCAGCCCAGTGGCCCCGACAAGTGGTATCCCCATGAAGTCGACAGGCACATGAGCCTCCCCCCCCACCCAGCGTGCAGCCAGGGAAGTGGGAGGGTGAGGGGAACGAGGAGGGTCAGCACCCTAGTCGGACAGAAGCCATGTTTCCTGCCCGTGGCTAATGGAAGTAGAGAGTGCTTTAGGGGGAGTCAGGGTGGAGCCTGGAGAAGTGAGAATTGAACCAACTATAAATCCTGGCTCCTTGCCCTCTCACTTCTGTGGGTGTCCCATGCTGAGGGCTCTCTACCCACGGCGAGTTCATTATGCCCTCACATAGGCCTTAAGAGAGAAATCCACTGTTCTCATTTTACTGATGACAGGGGCACTGAAGCTCCAGAAACAGGAAGTCACTTGTCCAAGAGCACCTGACGGGCCTGGCCAGAGCTGGGTGCAGAGATGGACCTGCCTGACTACAGTGCCAAGGGTAACCACGCTGCCACGCCCCTATGTGAGGTGACCTGGACGCGTTTCTACTTCTGCATTGAGAAAGGAGGACTAAGCTGCTAGGCCACATGAAATCCTGTTACCCTAAAATAAGACACCAGCATTGCAGCTGGTACCTAGTAAGTACATGCTCAAGAAACGAGTTGCAAGGGATTGACAGTCGAGGGAAACTGCTAGGGGAGGGAGGGGCATACCTCATCAGCAAGGGTACCTACATAATATGTCTAACCCCACATCTTTATAATAAAAAACCTGCAAAAATAAAAAAATAAAAAATAAGCAAAATTTTGTGATCAAAAAAAAAAAAGAAAAAGAAAAAGAAACGAACCGCATTTGAAGAACCCACCCATGCAGGCAACTGCCAAGAGCTTCACTTGGCCTCAGGCCTCTCAGACCTTCCGGATTGGGAGAATCCAGTTGTGGCAGATTTGTATAAAAAAATTTTTTTAGGAGTTTTTTGTTTTTATGGAGTCTTTAGATTTTTCTAGGTATAAGGTGGTATCATCTGCAAACAAGATTAATTTGACTTCTTCCCTTCCAACTTAGATGTCTTTTTTGTAGTTTCATTTTTTTATTTTGAAGATGTGGGGTACAATTCAGGGTAAGGCATACAAATGTCCATTATGCAGGTACCCTTGTTGATGATGTCTGCCCACCTCCTCCCCGACAGTTTCTCATATCTGCCATGTCCTTTCTTGTAGTATTAGGATAATTGTTCAAGGTCCGCTTATGAGTGAGAACATGTGGTACTCAGTTCTTTGTTTCTGTGATAGATCACTCAGTATTATAGACTCTAAGGTCATCCAAGTTCCTGCAAATTCATAATTTTGTGCTTTATGGCTGCATAATATTCCATCGTGTATATGTACCACATTTTTTTAAATCCAGTCCTCTTTCGATGGACAGTGTGATTGGCTCCATGTTTTTACTATTGTGAATAATGCTGCAATAAACATGCATGTGCAGGTATCTTTTTCATAGAATGATTTGAGTTCCTCTGGGTATCCCAGTAGGGGGATTTCGGAGTCACACGGAAGGTCGACTTTTAGATCTTTTAGGAATCACCAAACTCTTTTCCACAGAGGTTGTACTAGTTTACACTCCCACCAACAGAATAAAAGTGTTTCCTTTTTGCTGCATCCTCTCCAGCATCTGTTGTTTTTTGAGTTACTGATGATGACCATCCTGACTGGAGTTAGGTGGTATCTCAGTGTGATTTTTATTTGCATTTCTTTGATGACTAGTGAGGCTGAGCATTTTTCACATATCTGTTGCTCATAAGTCTTCTTTTGAGAAGTGTCTATTCATATCTTTTGCCCACTTTGTAATGGGTCTGTTTGTTTTTTTCTTTTTGGCATGTTTGAGTTCCTTGTAGATCCTAGATGTTAGGCCTTTGTCAGATAAGCAGTTGGTAAGTATTTTTTCCCAGTCTGGGAGCTGTCTCCCTGCTCTCTTGAGGGTTTCTTTGGCTTTGCAGAAGCTTGTCAGTTTGATGAGGTCCCACTTGTCTATTTATCTCTTATGGCATGAGCATTTGGGGTTTTGATCAGGAATTGGTTGCCAGTATCAATTTCCATAAGGGTGTCTCCTGAATTTTCTAAAGTTCTTATAGTTTGAGGTTTTATATTTAGGTCTGATCCATTTAGAGTTGATTTTTGTGTATGGTGATAGATAGGGGTCTTGTTTTAATCGTCTGTATGTGGTCAGTCAGTTTTCCCCACACCATTTACTGAATAGGTTCTTCTCTCCCCAGTGGTTGTTGTTGGAGGCTTTGTTGAAGATGAATTGGTTGAGAAATTGAGGTTTTGCTTCTGAAATCTGTATCCTGTTCCATTGGTCTATAAACCTGTTCTTATACCAATACCAGGCTGTTTTGATTATTGAAGCTTTATAATAAAGTTTAAAGTCTGGGGGTATGATACCTTCTACCTTTTTTTTTTTTTTTTGCTTAGGATTTTTTTGGCTATTTGTGGTCATTTATGTTTTCATATCAATTCTCGTATTGTTGTTTCCAGGTCTGAGAAGAATGCTGCTGGTAATTTAATGGGTATTAAATCTATAGATTGCCTTGGGTAGGATGGACATCTTAACAATGTTGATTCTTCCAATTTAAGAGCATGGCATATTTTTCTATTTGTTTGTGTCATCTTTGATTTCTTTGAGCAGAGTTTTGTAGTTTTCATTGTAAAGGTCTTTCACTTCTCTGGTTAGGAAAATGCCAAGGTATTTCTTTTTTGTGTGTGTGTGACTATTGTGAAAGGGATTGTGCTTTTTATTTGGGTTTCTGTTTTTTATTGTTGGAATATAGGAATGCGACTGTCTTTTGCACATTTATTTTATAGCCTAAGACTCTGCCAAAGACCATTATCAGTGCAAGGAGGTTTTTGACAGATTTTTGAGGTTTAGAATCATTTCGTCTGCAAAGAGGGATACCTTAACTTCCTCTTTTTCTATTTGGATACCCCTGCTTTCCTTCTCTTGTCTGATTGCTCTAGCTAGAACTTCCAAAACTGTGTAGAACAGGAGGGGTGAGAGTGGGCATCCTTGTCTTGTTCTGGTTTTCAGGGGAAATGGTTCCAATTTCTGTCTGTTTGGCAGTATGCTGGCTGTGGGTTTTTTGTAGATGACTCTTACTATTTTGAGGTATGCTCCATCTATGCCTAGATGCATAAGGGTTTTTATCAAGAAGGGGTGCTGAATTTTATCAAAAGCATCTAATGACATAATCATGTGTGGTTTTTGTTTTTACATCTGTTGATGTATTTAGTTATGTTTATTGTCTTGCAGATGTTGAACCAGGTATAAAGCCTACTTGGTCATGATGGATAATTTTTGAAATGTGTTGTTGCATCTGGTTTGTTAGAATCTTGTTGAGAATTTTAGCATCTACATTTATCAAGGGTATTGGCCTGTAGTTCTCTTTCTTTGTTGGATCTTTACTCAGTTTGGGTATCAATGTGATGTCAGCTTCATAAAATGATTTGGGGAGAGCTCCTTTTTCTCGATTGCCTGGAATACTTTTTTTTTTTTTTTTGAGTTGGAGTCTCACTCAGTCGCCCAGACTGGAGTGCAGTGGCCGCTCCCGGCCACCGCAGCCTCGACCTGCTGGACTCTGGTGATCCTTCCGCCTCAGCCTTCTGAGTAGCCGGAACTACAGGCGTGTGCTACCACGCCTGGCTGATTTTTTGATTTATTGTAGAGATGAGGTCTTGCTGCCCAGGCGGGCCTCGAACCCGCAGGCTCAGGCAATCCACTCACCTCAGCCTCCCAAAGGCGCGGGATTACAGGCTGAGCCACCGAGCCCGGCTTGGAATACTTTCAATAGGATTGGTATCAGCTCCTCCTTGTATGCTTTGTAGCATTCTGCTGGAAAGCCATCTTATCCAGGGCTTTTTTTAAAGGTAGTTTTCCTATGGTATAGTTGATTTTCTAGGTTGTTATTGGTCTATTCAGGTGTTGGGAGCCAGCCATGGAGGCCTGCCTGCTGACAAAGTCCAGGGGGCTGAAGACCCCGGGTCGCAAACCGAACCTGGGCAGCTGAGACCCTTGCTTCCTCTACTTTTGTTATTAGTGCAGTCGAAAAGTTCTGTACAGTCTGAGGATGGAAAGCAAAATTCCACTCACGCCTCCACTACCCCTTGCAAAAAGGCAAGAGGGCAATTCATGAAAAATTACCTTCCCTTCATTTGAATTCCTCCCTAGGTTTCCACTTCCCCGGCCTTCCTGGTATTAAACCATACAATCACTTGATTAAACATTGTAGATGGGAAAATTGTAAAAAAATCAGAAAGTGCTTGATGTAATGTTTGTCAGGGAACTCACTGGCCTTGACAGGAAATTATCAATAGAGATTTAAAATATCATGTGTGGGTAGATAATTACTTGTAAGATTTTATTTCTTCTGATTGGCAACTAATTGGAGAAATTTGAGAAGCTACAGTTTGTATTTTTAGGAAGAGTGCCAATGAAAAAATTATATTTACTTAATTTCTTAATATTTACATGTGGTGTATTATGCTTAAAAAATTAACAATCTCATAAATATTAGAGCACCCTTGCCTTTATTTCCCTTTGTTAAGGAGGCTTGTAATTCTGGTTAGGGATTGTGACTAAGATGACTTGAGCCCAAGAGGCCTTTTGTTTTACAAACATTGAAGCTCATTTTCCCTGGCAGGGGATAATTGACGCAGATTGTAAACACCAGGTGTAACATTGTGGAAAACTAGTCAGGCCAACTTGTGGCTAAGAAACCTTGAAAATGTTGCTTTACCCCGGTTAATTGAAAATTGCTTTGTGAAGGTCACAGGTGTGACTTGTTAATCTATGTGATAATTATAGTGCTTAGAACTTGGTAGTGATTTATAATGTAATAGTTGTAGGAATAAGTAAGTTTTGTATGGACATTAAGAAATGGTAATCATTAAAAAAAGTTAGGAGTTTATAAGATTTATAGTTAATGTTTAGGATTATAATGTTTTAAGATCAAAACAGGATGAACAAAGATACACTGCCTGTCCAGTCCATTAAATTGTAACTGATTGCCTTGAAAACAAAAAACATGTAGGGTATAAAAGGAGTCGGAAAAGACAATAAATCGGCATTTGTCCTGTTTGCAGCAGAGTTGGTGTCCAAGTTTTCTCTCCTGCGCTGACACCATCCCTCTTTCAGGAAACCCTGACCTGCTGGAGCTGGAGTCCGGCATTCAGGGTCTTGGTTTTTTCTTGTTTTAACCTGGGGAGGTTGTGTGAAGTCAGAAAGTCCTCCATTTCATTTAGATTTTCAAGTTTGTTTCCATACAGGTGTATGTAGTAATCTCTGATAATCTTTTGTATTTTTTCGGGGTCAGTTGTGATTTTATCTTTTGCATTTCTGTTTATTTGGGCTTTTTCTCTCTTTTTCTCTGTCAGTCTAGCTAGGGGTTCATCAATCTTGTTTATCCTTTCAAAGAACCAGCTTTTAGTTTTGTTGATTTTTTTTTGTATTATATTTTTGTCTTCTATGTCCTGAAATTGGTTTTTTTGTGTATGTGTGTGATCTGGATTCTTCCACTGAAGTTAGGGTTTTGGTGGTCTTGTTTTCCAGCCTGTATAATTTTAATTTATTTCAGACACCCAGAATCTGGACCTTCAAGAGATAGTACACAAATGGATGGAGATGAGATGCAAATCAAGCTGTCCTAAGCTAAATAGGAAGCCAAACACCTCTGAGTAGCTCTCTCCTCTCCTTCTGGGGATCTGGCACTCACTTCCATCTGACTTTGTGACCCCAGGCTCTCCCAGAAAGGCAATGCCATTTCTGTCACTACCACAACGGGGGTACTTGCAGGGCCCAATTCCAGGGCCTTCTTCCCTCTCATCCTCCTTAGGGAGTCAGGGTCTCAGGGGCTTTGATCTTTGGATCAGAAGAGAAGCGAGATCTCTTGCTCAGGACTCAGCGACTGAGGTCAGCTTTCAGTGTTGGTCCTACCAGAAGCATCCGCATGATGACAGAAATGACATCTGTGATGTTGCGATATAATAGAAAATATATACTTGGTGTCTTTCCCCAGTTCCTGGCACAGAGCACCTAGAACCTTTGTAATGCCCTGACCAATAGGGGCATAAGGTGCATCTTTTGTTCCTTCTTTCTTTCTTTCTTTCTTTCTTTCTTTCTTTCTTTCTTTCTTTCTTTCTTTCTTTCTTTCTTTCTTTCCTTCCTTCCTTCCTTCCTTCCTTCCTTCCTTCCTTCCTTCCTTCCTTTCTTTCTTTCTTTCGAGTCAGGGACTCATTCTGTCACCCAGGCTGGAGTGCAGTGGCACACTCATAGCTCACCACAGCCTCCACCTGCTCCTTTCACTTCAGCCTCCTGACTGGCTTGGTTTACAGGTGTACACCACCACACCTTGCTAACTTTTTTTTTGTAGAGACAAGTTCTTCCCATGTTGTCCAGACTGGTCTCCAACTCCTGAGCTCAAGCAATCCTCCTACCCCGGCTTCCCAAAGTTCTGGGATTACAGGGCTGAGCCAACATACCCTGCCTTTTGTTCTAATATTTGGTCTCTGACCTCAGTTCCTGACACAGAACTCTAATCCCTTGGAATTTCCTGGGTGATAGGAGCATCTTTTGTTCTAATGAAGTGACTCTTGGTAAGCTCCTGGGGAGCTTTAGGATGGGCCTGGTCACCAGAAAGACCAAGCCATGAATATAAGCTTAAAACTTTTGATCCCATCCCCCATTCTCTGGGGAGGAGAGAGGGGTTGGAATTGAGTTCATAATGGATCATACCTACGTGATGAAGTGCCACAGAGATCCCTGCACTGTAGGGTTTGGAGAGTTTCTGGACTGAGTTTCTGGACTGATGGAAGTGCCCAGAGGGTGGTACATCCAGAGAGGGTGTGGAAGCTTTGTGCCCCTCTCCCATCCCTCACCCTGGGCGCCCCTTCCCTCGGGTTGTTCATCTCCATCTTCCATATTACGCTTGGTAAAAAATGGGTACACATAAGTATTTCCCTGAGTTCTGCTGTGAGCTGCTCTAGTAAATTAATTGGCCCCAAGGAAGGGGGGTCTTGGGAACCCCCAGTTTTTAGACAGTTGACTGGAAGCACAGACTATGACCTGAACTTGTGATTGGCATCTGAAGAGGGGGCAGTCTTGTAGGACTGGGTCATTACCCTGTGGGACAGATGCTATCTCCTGGAAGACCGTGTCAGAAATGAGAAGAATTCCAGGATGCCCAGTAGTTGTCTTTGGAGAACTGGTTGTTGGTGGGGAGAAACCCACATATATTTTGGTAACCAAAAGTGAAAGGTTCTGTGGTGAGTGGTGTGGGAGAGTCGGAAAGACAGTTCAGGTTTTCCTCTTACAATAAGAGTCACAGGAGCTCATCCAGCCCTACATGGTACTCTTGTAGGCTAGAAAGAGGCCATCTTAGTTGTAATTAGAACAGTCGTTTAGAAAAGACTTAGAAACTTGTATTAAGAAACTTCCTTTGTAGCTGAGTTGGGCTGAATGTAGAAGCCACTTGAATTTAAAATGCACATTTTTCCTTTACCCATGCTGCCCTGGGAATGTGGTCACCTTGCTTTGCCCTTGACCCAGCCTTGCCCTACTGGTCTGGAAGGCCAATCTTACCTAGTAAGACATCGCTGGTGCTGGAGGAGCAACAGCCAGTTACACCAGACCACCTAATAGGTAGGAGACGTGGAGAGTGGCCCAAGGCTGGCAGAAATGTGTCTAAAAGCCCAAGGCTGGCAGAAATGTGTCTAAAAGCAGAAATGTGTCTAAAAGGTGGGTATTGCCCACCTCCCCTCCATCTGTGAGTATGAGGGCATCAGATAGTTATAGGTCAGGGCTCTGGAAACAGCAGGTTTTGCAATTGTGTTTTAAAACAGTTTAAAGCTATCATTTTAAGTGTTGTGACTTTCCCTTCCTTCCAAATATTGCAATTGTCTGCTCCTTCCTCTGGAAAACTGTAAAGGGACATGTTGTAAATTCCAGAATATTATCTAAAAATGTCCGCATGACCAGGAGATTTTTATGGTCAGAAAATTCTGAGTCATGCTAATACTACTCAGGATGGGTGAAGAGCTGTGAGTTTTGGTTATAAATACTGAAATGAGTTTGTGTTGCTTCGAGTGGGTTTTTAGTAATGATGTTGACGTATAGCCCTGTAGCCAGTTTGCAGAAATTAAACCTCCTTTTCTCCCAGTCTCTGTCTTTCATCTTTTTTTTTTTTTTGAGTTGGAGTCTCATTCCATTGCCCAGGCTAGAGTGCAGTGGCATGCTCACAGCCACCCCAGCATTGACCTGCTGGTCTCCGGCAATCCTTCTGCCTCAGCCTTCCAAGTAGCCAGAACTACAGGCACGTGCTACCTCACCTGGCTAATTTTTTATTTATGGTAGAGACGAGGTCTCCCCAAGTTGTCCGTGCTGGTCTCAAACCCGGGAACTCAGGCAATCCACCTGCTTTGGCCTCCCAAAGTGCTAGGATGACAGGCTGAGCCACCGAGCCCGGCCTGTCTTTCATCTTTAATTGACGGTAAGGGATAGAAGCCAGTTAGATGGGACAAAAACAGTGTAATGAGGTGAAGGAACACAGGATACTAACAAAATCCAAATGCCTACAGGGACATGCATGACAAAACCAGGAGCATGGAAGGAAACCACCAGGGCAGCTCAAGGATGACAGATGGCATTGGACCCTGGTGTCTAGGAAGCATTGGAGACTGGGGTGAAGAAGAGCACCTGCTTTGTCTACGGTCAGCAGTCCCTGCCCAGACAGGACTACCTGCAGCCATATGGGAGCTGCAGGCCCAGAGAGTCTGGTATAGTAATGCTTAGTTACTTAAGCTTGTACAGTAAAACTGAGTCTATACATACCCCATGACCCAACTATACCACTCCCAGAGATTTTCTCTAGACAATTTGATGAAACCTATGGACCCTATTTCCAGAACAACTAAAAAACATTCCAATGTTCCATTTGAATGCAGAAGGCTCATGGTCTGAGGTTTCCAAAGAAGATACAAATCTATGGTCAGGCTCCGTGGCTCACACCTGTAGTTCCAGCACTTTGGGAGACCAAGGTGGGAGAATCACGTGAG
This sequence comes from Carlito syrichta, assembly GCF_000164805.1. NCBI lineage: Eukaryota > Metazoa > Chordata > Mammalia > Primates > Tarsiidae > Carlito > Carlito syrichta. The sequence goes on along the minus strand of NW_007252492.1, from coordinate 117,088 downwards.
CCTGCGAGTTTGAGACTAGCCCAGGAAACTTAACGAGACCCTTCTCTACAAAAAATCCAAAGATTATCTGGGCATGGTGGCATGTGCCTATAGTCCCAGGTACTTGGGAGACTGAGGCTAAATGGATCGCCTGAGCTCAGGAGATAAGAGGCTGCAGTGAGCCATGATCATTCTACTGCTTTCCAGCTTTGGTGACAGTGTGAGACTCCAACTTCAAAGGGAAAAAAAAGCTACAGATGTTGACTTTGAATGCAGCATTCTTGATTACTGGTTCAATATGCTGTAATGCCAGGGAGCTTAACCTAAGTGTGAGGTTTCTGACTCATAGCACCTACAATGTAAATAGTTCTCAACTTTTCCTGGCGTCATGGACTCTTTGAAAATGCAATGAACACAAGTCAAAAGAAAATCCCTGGTGCGAGAAGATATTTGCAATTCATATAACTACAAAAGATTGATTTCTAAAATATATTAAAACAAAACAAGTAAAAGCCCCTTTAGGAATCAATAAAAACATGCAGCTCAGTGGAAAATTGGGTAATAGCCTTGAACTGTACTTCACAGAAAGGACACCCTAATGGTCAATAAATATCTAAGGAGTGCTCAGTCTTGCTAATCATTGAATAAATGCAAATTTAACAACAACATCGCCAATACACACACACACAAATTGACAAAATGAATACCCCTGACAGCATCAACGCTGGTGAAGATGTGGACAACGGGGTCTCTCATCTACTGCTGGTGGGAGGTAAACTGGTAGAAACATTCTGGAAACAGGTTTGATTACAAGTAGTAATCTTGCTTTTAAATCTTCGGAGGATAATGAACTGACTTTGATGTAGTAACGCTTAATTACTTAAGCTTGTGTGGCAAAATCGAGTCTGCACATACCCCATGACCCAACAATCCCACTCTCAGTGATTTTCTCTAGACAAATTCTTGCATTTGTAAAAGACAAGGTCCACAGAATGTTGTTCTGAATAGCCCAAACCTAGAAACATCAAATGTCCAGAAATTGGTGAACTGTGTTGAGTAATATAATGGAGGACCAGAAAGAATAGGAAAAAGAGTGACCCACAGGTCCACACGTCGATAGAGATGGCTCTCAAAACTACGAAATGTGGCCCTCAAAAAGCAATATTGACAGATATTTATAGTATAAATCCACCAAAAGTTCAAAAACAGGCATAACTAAACAATATGTTGTTTTGGAATAGACTCATAGGTGGGAACATAAAGAAAGCAAAGGAATGAGAAATTTAACAAAAATCAGGATAACTGTTACCCCTGGAGGGTGGAAAGAGACAAAATCAGGGACACAGGAGGCTTCTAAGATTTTGACCTATTCCTATTTCTCCACCTGGATGGTTGACACACAGGCATATGTTTCATTATCCTTTACATTAGACACATACACTTTGTATATGCTTCTTGGTATATTTCATAACAAAATAAACACGAAAAATAAATTAATATTCCTTTTGCCGTTAACAAAGTCTGATGAAATCTATGAATCCTATTTCCAGAACAATTAAAAAAAATTCCAATGTTCCATTTGAATGCAGAGGGCTCACAGACCCCTTAAAGACCCTCTGTGGGAAGCTTCCACATCTGTTGAGTCACACCCCCATAAACCCTTGGGCGGTGGCTATCTTCGTCTTCCGAGAGTGGGGGTGTGCTCAGGAAACGATCTGGGTTTTATGCTCCAGTGCTGTCAGAGACAACCAGTCCTGCAGAGGAAATCCCACATTGGCAGATCCCCTGCAGCAGCCTCAGCACCCTCCCTCTCTTTCTGCTGTGTCTCCTGCTCCCAAGGTCCCAGGACCCTCTCCACCCACTCCAGGGTAGCAGCTCCAATCAGCACTCCTCGAGGCTGGGCCCTCTGGAACTCCCCTCCCTCCCCCCAAAAGCCTAGTCCTTCAGGGAAAAGCAAACCAAGGAAAAACCAGGAGGTAGTTAATGACTTGAGTTACAAATAGTCATCTTGCTTTTTAAACCTTATAGGTTAATAATCTGTTTTTGATGTATTAAAGCTTAATTGTTTAAGTGGGGGAATGAAAATCAGCTTCAGAGCAGGAGGAGGCTAGAAGCAGAACAGCATCCTTGAGAAGCAATGTTGCGAGACAGAATAAGACTCGCCATGTGGCTGTGGGGGAAACACTGCCTCTCTCTGGGCTTCAGTTGCCCATATCTTCAGTGGAGGAGTTGGGCTTCTGGAAAATGCCTAAGTCATCTTCATCTTCAGCCTGGCATCCCAGGGTGCTACTCAGCAGCTTCATTCCACTCCACTCTGGGTTGTTCCAGACAGGGATAGAACTATCCTCATAACTTAGCCCCGTGTGTGGCACATAGAATTAATATTAATAGAGGTCCAACTAAGAGTGCTGCTGACTTGCACTGTACTTACACTTGTTCCTGGTTCCTCACAGGACCTATTGCATGCATGAGCCTTTAGCTGGTGTTGAATACTGCTTTCCTCATCTACACGATGGGGAGAATATCGGTAGGATGGGAAGTACCATGTAGTGCCAATGTGAGAATTAGATCAACACGTGCAAGCCCAGCGCCTCACACATACTGGGTACAATTTAGCTGGTTCTCATCTTTTTTTTTTATGTCTGACTGATAGAGTAAGCAGGTTAAAGTAGGGACATGTTAGGTCAGTAGGAGGTTATAGGAAAATTCAGAACAGTGAAACACCCAACATACCTGCTGCAGCCTACCCAAGATGCTTGTGGTTGAGACCTGACCACCAGACAGGGCTGACCACCTGACCACCAGTTGGGGAAACCCCTTGGGAATGCCCACAAATAAGCAAATCAACTTGCTGTAACCTTTGTCTTCTTTATATCTATTACATGCGTACTCAATGATACAACCTCTAGCACAATGACAGTTCCAATCCTGCCCATTTGTAGTAATAAATGGGGTGGCAACCCAATCTGAAGAGTTGACCACTTATCACTTAGAAAAAATCCACCCCTTTAATGGAATATGCCACCCTTCATTATGGTAGCTCACAAAAGCCAAAAGCCAAAGATCCCTGGCATGACACTTCCTTGTGTTTGTCTGTACTTGGCCTTGAAGTGTGTACTATTCTGTTGTTTTCACTTTGAATAAAAACTTACTAACTGCCTTGCTACTTGTGACTCACTATGAAATTCTTTTCCACGGTTAAGTCAAAGACCTGATTCAGAACACTGGTAACAGACAGAATCCCGGTAACCCTTCTTTATCATTCACTTGAAATAGTGCCTCTGTTCTGGCTAATACTGCTCCCCTCTCCCCCAACCCACACACACTGGAACAGCTGCTCCATCCCCAGGACTGATCACCACCCCCACTGGGTGGCCAGACTGTGAGGGGTGGGCAGGCACTGACTTGGTCAACTACTCGAGATGGCCAAGAACTCCTGGTGGCAATGAAAGACTAAGCCTCTCCACCTCCCTGGATCCCCTGAGAGCCTCTGTGTATTAGACACAGCCCCCAGGGTGACCGGGGCTCCCAACTCCTAAACAACACTGCCCCTCACTCAGGCCAAGGTCCACAAATGTTAACTCAAAAGGTGAGGGCGAGTCAGACTGGAGAGTGGCTCTCTGAAGGTGTTGGTTTTTCAGGGAGGTCAGAAGTGAATAGGGAGAGAAGGATTGAGAAAAAAGGATGAGGGAGGAAGAAGAGAAGAAACGGGGAGGGAGGGGAGGTGGGGAGGAGGAGGAAAGAGTGGTGGAAGGAAGAAAAGAAGGGAGACAGATAAAAAGATGATTCCAGGTCCTGATGGTGGGAGCCTTGGACAAATCTGAATTCTGAATCAGCAGCTTGCCTTGGCCCCTTCTTCCAATTTGGTCTGGGTCTAGAAGGCTGGGATCTGGAATATGAATTCACGCTGATCTCCATGCAAGCTGATTGTTGGCTGGGGCCACTTTTCTCATCCTCAAGGGAAGACTCACACTCTGTCTCCTGAGGTGTGTAGACTGCTGAAGACCTAGGGGACCAGGGCTTGCCATCTGCATGGGCAGGGAAGATGCTATGGACCTAGTAGCAGCCCCGCCAGGTGGCCCTGCTCACACAGGTCTCTGGGACGACTGTCACCAGCTCTGGACTCTGCACTATCCCTTAAGATTTCCCTACATCCCACCTAGATTTTTGTCAATTATCCCTTTGTTAAATCATCTTTAAATTGCCCATTTGAAGTGAGTGTGTTTCCTGCCAGGACAAAGCCATTGAAATAAGCCCATGGTTTATAATCTTCACATCAGTTCTGTTTCTAAGCTGTCTCATTTCTAGATAAGAAAACTAAAGCCCAGAAGGTCAAAGACAGGAAGTGACTTGTCTGAGGTTACATAGCTGGGAATGGACGGTGGAACAGGGACTAGAACCTGCATCAGCTGGGACTTCACATCACTAGGGTTTCCTACTCAGAGGTTGTGTGGCTCAGCCACAGCGGACCGGGGTGTATCTAGACGTCAGGAAGCTCTAATGTTAACACCATCACCACCTAGCTGGCCTCTCCCTAAACTGGAACTTCCGACACAGCAGGGATGCTGTCCTCATCCTCATGTCCTCAGGGCCCCAGATTCCTACCAATCCTTCCAGCAAAATGTCCATATCAAACTTTCCCCCTGTGCTCTGTTCCCCCAACCGGCGCCTTGGGTCAGATGCGTTCATTCTCTCCCCTCCAGGCCACAGCCAAAGCCTCCTGGCTAGCCTCCTGCCACCATCAGCCTCATTCTGGTGGGCAGGATCTTTCTAGAATGCCGCCTCACTTTGACGCTTCTTCTTCCTAGGATCTGCCTTTGCAGACCCTTCACTGCCCACCGTGCCGTTTGAGTCCTTGGTTCTCTGGAAACCACTTGTCTTCCACAAGTGTGGTTTGGGGAGGGCCTCCTTACTTCCCCGTCCAAGCTGCCTCTCCTGTCCGAGTCCCAGGGGGCCTCTCTCCTACTCCGGCCCTCACAGACTCTTTGTTCTTGTTTCTGGTGTGGCTCTTTAATCTGCTGTCCTTGATCCCTCAGAGAATGAACCTTGGCCACACGTCTAAACAACCATGGCGTCCTTCCCTGGCTTCACAGTTGTATCCTGTTGTTCTACCTTGCTGTGGCATGAGCTTCTGGAAGACAGGGGTGTATCTTCATCCTCTAGATCCTCACACCTGAGGGCCTCAGCACATCCAGCAGGGCTTAGCACATCCACCCTGACTAAGCCACTGAAAATGAATGATCCCCCACTACATGAATGAGGAAGCTTTAGGTCTGGGATTGCTGTGTGGCCTTGGGGAAGTCCCCGAGCCTCTCTGTGCTCATTTCCCCTTCCTCAAGTCTGGGGAATGAGATCTGCCGCTTGCTCATAAACATTTAGCTATCCCTCTCCTCCCCTTCCTCAGAGCCCAGGCCCTCCCTCAAGGGCTCAAGCACTTTATATTTTATGTTTATACAGAGCCTTTTACAAAATCCTCCTCTTTGTTTTCCCTTAGTTGTTCTGCAGTCGATTTATTTACACTCAGAGGAGAGCTGCCTGGATCCCCTGTGAGTTCTCTAATCCGGCAAGGGCTCTGGCTCCGAAGTGGGCATGATGGGCCAGGGGAACCACAGGCCCTCAGAGGCATCCCGCCAAGGATGACCCCACTCCAGAAACCCATCTGGGGGGTCCTGGATGGTGCCCTGCTTCTTCATAGAAATGAGCAGAACTCGGGACATGTCATTATTTGGTTTTCCCTGCTGGGCCTCCCCCACCCCTCCCGACAAGAGTGCTGCCCCTTCCCGAGATGAATGTCATCCAGAAGCAAATGAAGTGTGTGACTGGTGGACAACACACCCTGGGAAAACCTGCCGCCACCCCCCCAACCCCGTTGCCTCATTATAGCAAGCTTTCCCACACACTGCCTCCGATGCACAGATCCCAGGAAGTCTTCTCCTTGCAATAACGCGCCTTATGATTTATGGTTATGATTACCAGGACTTTTTTTTCTCTCTTTCTTTCTTTTTTTGCAAAACATCTGATTTGACAGGGAAAATGCTATCCAAGGCGCTGTTGGCCATAAAAAAGCAATAGCAGGGGGAAAAATGCTGCTAATGGTCTCTCCTAGTAACAGAGCCTCAGAGATCAGCTCTCAGGGCTAGGGTGGAAGCTCAGAGAAGGCAGCCTGGGAAAGAAATCCGGACTCAACTGCAGCCCAGGGCAGTCCCGGAAGACTGGGCCTCCTTTATTTTTTTTAAATTAGGTAGAGATGAAGTCTCTCTATGTAGCCTATGTTGGTCTCAAACTCCTGGGTTCGAGCAATCCTCTCAACTCAGCCTCTCAGAGTTCTGGGATTACAGGTGTGAGCCACCCTGCCCAGCCCAGGCCTCCCTTTAAGACTTGTCCCAAGCCCCCAGCAGAGGGCCCTTAAAGCTGAAAGAAAGGTGGTTCCTGTCCCCTCCTGATTTCCATCACTCCAGGCCCCACCTCCACATGATCTGTGTGACAGGAGGGAGGCAGGGACCCCAGACTCTGGGCCCAACAGCTCTTGCCAGGCTCCTTGACTGAAGCGGGTACTGGGAAGCTGCTTTCAGGCAGGACCGACAACCCTGACACAAAATCGCATCTACCTAATTTGACTCCTTTGAGCATCTGGAGGTAATGGAAGTCTGCTAGGTGGGACCCAGGACGCCTAGGTTTGGGTACTTGCTGTGTGACCCAGGAGATGTCCATTCCCCTTCCAGGTTTCCTTCTCCATAAAATAATGGCAGGGGACGAGGTGACCATCTCAGGGTTTTCCAACAGAGTGGCAGTGTTAAGTTGTTTTGTTTTGTTTTGTTTCTTCTTCATTGGAACATAAGCTCTGGAGTACAGGGTTCTCTTTCCAGCAGGCCATGTGCTCAGTACCTAGGATTCTGTCACTGTATGAATTCTGCAGAGCAGCAGACTGATGGCCTGAAGGCAAAGGGGTAGAGGTTCCAAAAGGAGCTCAGAGCAACCCTGAGACCACAGCTTGAGTGAGCCTAACCAGAGCATCTCTGCTCTCCCACCCCCGCCCACACGGTAAGCTCTGCCCACCTCTTGCTGGCAGGAAAAGCATGTTCCTGGGGCTGTCTACCCCCATCCTCAGATCAGCCAGCAGGGGCAGGGGGTCCCAGGATTCCTGCCTCTTTCATGCTGTCATTAGAAGCAGGCCCAGTGCCTCTGGGACTCAGGCCCCGGGGGCCCCTGCCTCTCCTTCGAGAGGCTCAGTCCTTTGATTTAGGGGAGGGTTGCTTGGAGCTCACATCTGGATGGGCCTCTCTAAGCTCTGGCTGCCTCCGGAAGCAGAAAAGCAAACAAGCAGTTTCTAAAAACTAAATATTTTTCTTTAGATGGGTTGAAGGCCAGGATGGATAAACAGACTAGAGAACTCTCTGGCCAAAGGAGGTCACAAGGTGAGGGGCAGGCTTCTGGACTGCACCGTCCTGCTGCCCACCTGAAGCAGCCGGAGGGAGCTGACCCACTGAGTACTTCCCTCCCCTCTCCCCCATCCCCACAACAGCCATCCCATGCCCCAGGTTTCCAGGCAGAGGTGGCTCAGGCCGTCTCTCCAGGCCAGGCCTGTTGGTTAGATACCTGCCCCTCCTGCACCTCTACGCAACGTGTCGAAATCAAACTCAACATCTCCATGCAAACCCCATCCCCTTTGCACTCCAGAGCGAGCTTTGGGGGTCACGGCTCCGGCCTCACCTTCATTCCCTGCCCGTGGATTGTCTCCTCAGGCCCCTCCTTCTGCCCCCTCCGCTCCATCACATGGCCACGATCCCTCTCCTGCCTTCATCCTCTCTCCTGTCCAGTCCCCTCAGTGGTCCCCAGCCTGTAGTGTGGCTCTCTCAGCCATGAAGGGCTAAGGGAAGGTGCTCAACAAACTGCCTGTTCTGAGGGGGGTGAGAGGGTGGGTAGGGAGGCTGGGAGGACCCAGAGAAGGACGTGAGGTGGGAAGGTGGGCTTGCTCTTCACAGTGGTGGGGTGAGACTGGAGCTCTAGGAGCCAGACGCCATAGGAGGGGCGGGGGCTTAGAGGCCCACCCTGGCAGCCCCTGGGGGTGTGCCCACCGGTACAAGTTGCTCCTGCGTGATCCAGGCTGAGCCGCTCTCTGCCCAGAGCCTGAACAACTCCTGGGCATTTACTTGCTGGCAGCTTGTGGGAAGAGTTGAGTGGTTAGAATGTATGAAGCCCGTTCAGGGACCTGGTCCTATGAGGACAGGGAGGCGCAGGGGGGTTGCAAAACCTGCCAACATCAGACAGTCGTGGGTAGAGGCAGGCTTCAGAGTCAGGCTTCTCGAACTTTCACTCACTCTGTCATATCTGAAGCAGCTCCTGAACCCGTGCCTGTTTCCTCAACTTCAAAAACAGAGGTGGTGAGTAATTGTACCATCTCAAGGCAGTTATGGGGATGAGAGAGGATGCGTGCATAAGTCAAGGCCAAAAACAATGAGGCAAGATGATCAGTGGGGACCTGGCATCCCAAGCCCAGTCCATAGGTCTCAAAGTGGTTTACCTGCCACCGAGCTTCCCCCTTCCCCCACCGTCCCCTGGGCCCATGACACAGACACTCTGGCAGGAAATTGGGAGAGCCCGAGGAATTGAGATTCCTGCCTCTGAGGCCCTTCTGGTTCAGAAGTGAGAAAATCTGGAGGCAGCCCCAGCTCTAAAATGAGCAGCGAGGAAGGGCTGGGCATAGGGCCTTTCCAGGGGACTGGGCAGGGCACACTCTATGCCCACGGCTGGGACGCTCCAGACCACAGGCTTAGCTCCGTTAGAGATGATCTGGGCCAGCCTGTGACATCTGAGGCCCGGGAGCCAGTTTGCAATTTTTACAGACCGCAGACTGAGGAAGGAGCTGCCTCGTCAGGAAGGTGCCGTCCACGGAACAAGCTGGGCTTTGTAATGATCCCTCTTTTCAGAACGGTCTAAATTTCTCCTGGTGTATGCACCATCATTTAACATGCTGCAACAAGGAAGATGCTTATGGTGGAACAGCCAGGGTGCCGAGCAGACAGCAAAATGACCTGTGACAACCAATTTGTAACTTGCCCACCCATGGAAGGAAATGACGTAAAAGCTGTTTCATGGTCAGGTTTTCCCACAACGCTCTTTCACGTGGCTGCTGTGCTGTGTGTTTGGTGTTTGTTTTTAACCTTCCTGAGGCCATAACCACCTTCTATCCTCCTGCACAAACTCTGAAAGTAACTTTTGGAAAGGAGGGGCGTAAGTGGGTGGAGCTGGGGTTTGCAGGGTGGAGTAAACAAGCGAATAAGTAAATATCATAGCAGGGACTCCTTGCCACCTGGCTGCACCCAGTGAGCTGCAGGCAAGGTTAAGATTCCAAGGTAGAGAGCCAAGGAGAAGGCTTGCCACATCCCTAACCAGGGTCCCTGGTTATCGGGGACACGGGGGTGAGGATCCCCATGGGACCGGCCCTGTTACCCATGGCTTAACTATGTCAGGGATGACAGGCAGGGAGAAGGGACTCCATCACTCTTAAATGAGAAAAATCCTGAATTTCCTAAATACTGAAAGCATCGCAAACTATCCCAATGGCTCAGGGAGAGGAAGAAGTGACTCCCTTCATGGAATAAAATCATATTCCACAAAGAGACCTTTAGGACTCCAGAAAGGGAGGGTATGGCCCCTCATCAGGAATTTTAGAACTCTGTCCGGCACCTCCCTGACCAAGACCTGTCCCCGTGGGAGAGGCTGAGTGGCCCAGAACAGGAGAAAGATCCTCTCTGTGACCAGATAACCCGGACCCACATTTTAGCATCTGCAAGTCAGGGGAACTCTCTGAGTCTCAGTGCCCTCATCTGTAAAATGTGGCTGCTAGTTCCCACCTTGCCCATCTCCCAGGATCCCTGTGAGCACGGATGTGAGCATGGATGTAATAGGGCTTTGGGGGTGGAGAGACTGGGATGTTATCAGGGCTTATTCCTGTGCAACTGGCAGACCCTGCTTGCCAGAAATCATCGCGTCTGTGAGATCTGCACCCGTCAAAAGCATGTGGCTACCAATTCTAGCTTGTCTCCCTCCGCTGGGGAGGTGTCCTGGCAAAAGATGCAGCCATCTGAGCTGAGGGAGATAGACAGAGGCTTTTGGGGGAAGGTTTGAACATCAACCACCACAAATAAACAACAAAAAATGTCATGTGGAGCACTTGGTTGACATGTACTTTACATCCAATATGTTTTCTAATCCCAACCCCAACCAGATTGGATAGAGATGATGCCTTTTGCAGATGGGGACACTGAGGCACAGAGTGGTTAGCAATAAACTGCAGGTCACACTGCTGGGCTCGGCTTCTAGGACTGTCTGACTCTAGAGGTCATACCCTCCACCACGAAGAGAGTTGCCTCTCTGGGCAGCAGCCCTGGTGGCCTGCAGTCGACACCAGGAGTGGCTTTTGCTTTTCGGTGAAGTCACACAGATCCACAGGGTTGTGGGGGCGGGTACTATCACTGTATCAGTCATCTGTTGCTGCATAACAAACCATTCCCAAACTTAGTGACTGAAAATAAGAACCGTTTCTCATTGCTCACAGCCTACAGGCTCCCTGGGCGAGTCTTCTGTTCTCTGTGGTAAGCTACAGGTGGGGCAGGGGGCATACAGGCTGCTGAGGGAAGCCTTGGTTCTTCTCCACTGGTCTCCTGTATCCTCCAGCAAGCTAGCTTGGACGCCTCCTCATGACAAAGTCAGAGGAGCAGGAGGGACAGAAAACGCACACTGTTTTGCAAGCTCTGCTCACAGCAAGTGTGCTGCTGTTCCATTGGCCAAGCAAGTCACAGGGCCAAGCCAGAGTCAGTGTTGGAGGACACCACCCAAGGGCAAGGTCGTGGAGGCATGGAAAGCTAGGGCATGTCACCATCCGCCTTCTGGAGGCAGAGTCCCTTGGCTGAAAACCTTCCCTGCAGGCAATGCTGAATCCCTTCTGAAATCCTCTCCCACTCACTCTGCTGTTTCATTCTCGCCACCGCCCTGGGAAGTGGATGAGCCAGGGGGCACACCTCCATTTTGCACGTGAGGACACCGAGGCCCAGAGAAGTCAACTGACTTGTTTGCTGAGGTCACATGGTAATTGCACAGCACAGCCCGGACTAAAACCTGAAACCTGCCGGGTCTCTTTCCAGAACCCTGTTCCCCTTATTAAATTAATCCTACAAAGTCTTTTTTCCCTGTGAGACCTTCAAAGAAGTCCAGAGTCTCCCCACCCACCCCTGAGCTTTCTCAGCACCCACCCACACCTTCCCTACCTACTGTGGAACCCTGTGCCCCTCCCTCCCCTCCCTCTCTGCCTCACCCCTAGCTGGCTCTTCCTCCACTGACAAGGAGTCTGGCAGAGGGAAAAAGCATGCCAGAGAATGGTTAAAACTCCCAGAGTCTCTCATAAATATTTCATGAAAAATATCTGCTGAGATAACCCCCAGACTGTTGATGTCGACATTATCGCACCTGCACATTTTAATTGGTCCAAGAGAGCTGGCCCATAATTGGCGCCTGGAAATTGTCACAGACCTGACTTGGTTGTAAATTGGGAGATTGGGCTCTCCAGAGGATTCACTATTTTAACTCTGATGTGACCATGAGACGAGAAAGGGAGGTGGGAGTCAGGGAGGAAGGGAGCGAGGCACACCCAACTCTAAAGTGCCAAGCCCCAGAGGCTGCTGGTCCAGGCTTATTGTTCTGATTGGTTCCAGAGGTGGTTGGGGTGCACCAGGCTCTGCCTGGGGACATAGGTGGGCCTAATGGTTAGAAGACCCCAGGCTTAGGTTGGGCTTGGTGGTTCATGCCCATAACCCCAGCACTTTGAGAGGCCAAGGCAAGAGGACTGCCCGAGTCCAGGGGTTTGAGACCAGCATGGGCAACATGGTGCAACTTTGTCTTTTAACAAATTAAAAAAATTAGCTGGGCATGGTGGCATGAGCCTATAGTTCCAGCTACTTGGTAGGCTGAGGCGGAAGGATCGCCTGAGCCCAGCAGATCGAGGCTGCGGTGGCCATGAGCGTGACACTGTACTTTAGTCTGGGTGACACAGTGAGACTCCAACTCAAAAAAAAAAAAAAGAATCCCATGCTTGAGGGTGGTGTCTCATAACATCTTCTGTGTCAAGACCCCTATGACAGGTTGGTAGAGACTGTGGATCCTTTCTCAGAATAATGTTTTTAAATGCATAAAATATGCAATGGGCCAGGTGAAATGGCTCACATTTGGAATCCCAGGACTTTGGGAGGCCAACATGGGAGGATTACTTGAGGCCAGGAGTTTGAGACTAGCCTGGACAACATAGCGAAATCTTGTCTCAACAAAAAAAAAAAAAAAATTAACCAAGTGTGGTTGTGCATGCTTGTAGTCTCAGATACTTGGGAGGCTGAGGCAGAAAGATCACCTGAGCCCTGGAGGTCAAGGCTGCAGTGAGCTGTGATTGTGCTATTGCACTCTAGTCTGAATGACAGAGTGAGACCCTGATTAAAAAAAAAAAGGTTAAGAAATACACACGATTACAAAACAAGTCAATTATACATATATTTAAAAAATAGCTAATAAAAAATTTTAAATTTGGATATAGCAATCTATGTGACTCTTTATTGATGAATTCAATGCCAAGATCTGACGTCAAGTCTATTAGCTATTGTAATGTCAAAGTAGCAATGAGCATGAATGATATTTCAAGATCGCTGTCACAATTGTAGTGTGAACAAAAATGCCTGTGATTTCTAGTGGTGACTAAGTCACAAGTGCTGCTAACAGAACTGTGGTGTGCTGCTGACATCTGCACTTGAAGGAATGCTACATCTCACTTGGAGGTGGACAGACATGATGTCTGTTTTTCCCAGCCAAGTTCCCAGATACCTCAGTTTTAGGGCCTGCCAGTTCTGATATTTACTAGCTGGGGAGACCTTGACCCCCTGTGGCCTTGGATTCTTCATCTGCAAAATGGACTTTGGAGGCTGGCTTTGAAAAACCGCTCTGCTGCTTGGGGGTGCCCTTGCAAAGTGATCTGAACTCACAGAGCCTCAGCTTACTGGCTGGAGAATGGAGGCTCTGGACAGTCTCTTCCTCACAGGCTGTTCTGGGGCTTGGATGAGGTGGTGTAGGCAAAATGCCCAGAAGAGTGCCAAGCCACAGAGCCCAGTGAGCATTCATCCATGGACCAGCTGGGTGCCTGGTGTCAGCCCGGGCCACCCAGTGTGACAAGCAGATGTGAAGCTCTCTGCCCCCAGCAGACCTCAAATCTCAATACACGTGCACCTTCTGTCCTGCGCGTGACCCCTGTGCTGGATGCTGTGGCTTCCTGCCACTGCCCGGACTAAGACAGACTCGAAACCCAGGGACTCATTGGTCTCCAGACTGGGGCCTTTCTGGGACAAATAAGCGTGCACAAAGCAGCTGGGCTGGGGATGCCAGACATAGGCCCTATTTGGGGACTGGCGCACCTCTGCCTTGGGCGGAAGTGCCACCTTTAGGATTCTAAATCAGTTTTCAGCTCTTCAATAGGGTGTGCAGAAGCAACACCTTCCCCAACTCCTCACGTCTGCCAAGGGGCCTGGTGTGCAGGCATCAGGCTGTGGAGGGCATGGGACCCCTGCTTCACCCCAACTCTGCAATGGGGGACAGTCCTCACAAGTAAGGCTGGGGCAGCAGCTGTCTCGGACGCACTGGCCCTCTCCAGGCCTCATCTGGACACTCAGGGTATGGGGTGTCTCCTATTTCAGAGTGTCAGGGAAGGTTGCCATGGCTACCTCCTCTTCCCATCCCCACTTGGCCCAAGCCCACTCTGGCCTTTAATGGCTGCTTTGGAGCTAGTCAGAGCCAGGCAGCAGCTCCTTCCATCCTCCTCAGCTCAGAGGGGCCCCCTCTGGAGCAGCTACTCTCACCTCCAAACCTGGGGGAGTCCCTCCATTTCCCAGGAGACCGCCTCCAGCACTTGATGTGGGCCCAGGGGGGAACCATCATCTCATTTTGGAGGCATGCAGGGCCCCTTAGTGCCAAAGTGAGCAGAGAGATGATGCCTCGGGGGAGCTGGGGGCCCTGCATCTCCCAGCCCTGGGTCTCTGGGCCTTTGCAGGCACTGGCTGCCCAGCCCCTCCAGCTTCACCGGAAGGAAGGAAAGGGGGACCCTGCATTCTCTGGATGCCTGCTGCATGCAGGCACCGTGCCTTGCTTCATGGGCACAGTGTCAAACCACGTCACCATGACTCTCTGTGGTGAGGGTGTGACTGTCGAGCCCTGTTTTATACACAGGAAACTGAGGCTCAGAGAAGTGAAGTGATTTGCTTAAGGTCACAGAGCTGGGAAGTAACAGCAAATGGAATCCACTCCAGGGTTGCTAACACTTGGGGCCGCATGAACCACAGGATTCCCACTGCATGTCTGACATCCAGAAGCCTGCCTAGAGCGGCTGAGATGCATCTCTGTCCTGGCCCGGCAATGCCCACCAAGCCTCTGTTTTATAGAAGGGAGCGCGGAAAACCATGCACCCATGTCACAGGGCCAGCACCAGACAGCTGGGAAGGAGTGAGCATTGAACCTGGATCTATCCGTCTCCAGAGACGATGTTCTTAGTTTGACTCGATTCAGAAAATATTAATTGAGCATCTTCTATGTGCCTGGTCTTGGCCTCAGTGCTGGGGCTGCAGTAATGAACAAAATTAAGACCCCACCCTCCTGGGGCTTCCCTTCTAGTTGGGGGAACAGACAAAACATAAATGAGAAGGCAGAAAGTACTAGAAAGAAGCAGAACTGGGTAAGTGGGCTGGGTGAGCCCAGAGTGGGGTAGGAGGGGGCAGAGGGCAGGCATCGCAGAGAGCTCACAGGGCAGGCCCCAGGAGGAAAGTGACGTTTTAGTAAAGACTTGAAGGAGGTGAGGGAATGGGTCAGGTGAACAGAGGTACCTGCCATGTCATAGGTGATTCATGACCTTTTGCTGAAGAATGAACCAATAACAAGATGCACCTGGGATAGTATGGCCATGAATCAAAACAATTGCCATGTGTTAGCACCTAGCATGGGCCTGGGTTCTTCCTGGCATTTTGTGGACACAGCGTTCAGTGCTCAGCAATGGCATAGGAACCTGAAGATGGAGGGAGTGCAGGAGTGGATGGAGTGCCTGGTACCATGCCCAACGCACGAGACTGGCACTCAGCGTCAGCTCCTTCCCCAGGGTGGCTCAGTTCTGCTTTCTCCTGTAAGAGAGAAAACTGCCAACACAGCGATGCGTGCTGCACAGGCCAGACAGTCTGGGGGTGCGGGTTGTGGCTTTGTGGTTGGGAGCTAATCAAGGGGCCGGGCCTCTGGCTCTAAGAAGAAAACCTAGGGAACCCCGGACTCTTCTCAAGCCTGCTTGGGGCATCTCAGCACAGCCTGGACAACTATTTGCCGAGAGTCCCACAGAGACAGCATTTTTGAGGTTAAGGCCCAGGGAGACCTGGGGGAGGGGGTGGCTGGAACATTATCTGCAGACACGGCTTGCTGGGGAAATCCTGACGGTGCTGCTGAGTAAACGGTACTCTCCTATAATTAGATCCATATTTATTTTAAAAGGTTATAATTTCCTACTACTTTGCTGCTTGATAAATACAGAGTTTATTATTTTTTCTTTACTGCAGTTCAAGAAAAACACATCCAGGTTTGGACATGAATAGGGATGTCATGACGTGCCCAGGCATCCCTTTTTTTTTCCAAACCCCACCAAATGCAGGAGCAACAGTGGGTGATGCTGGAGTGAGTCTGGCGTGCACAAGATTTGGGGACAGGCAGACAGGAGTTGAGGGCATTTCTTGGTACTGGTTGTAATTGGAGTGACAGTCTCCAGACTGTATGAGAATGCATTTCTACTGTTTTCAACACTCAGATCAGCAGCCCCAGGAAACACACACACTGGAGCACAGGCCTGTCTTCGCTCCTGGGGCGAGTTCCCTGCCATCATGGCGTTCAGCACAGCACAGGTGCTGAAGAAACACTTATCGGTGAGCAGATGGCTGAATGGTCAGTCCCCGGGCAGGAGGCCCCACATCTGGCTTTGTGCCCCCCAGATTGCCTACTAAGGACCCAGGTGAGGTCCTGGTTCTTGTCCTTTTGGCCTTCAGCCTGGACCTCCACTACAGACTCCCTGCTGGCCTCCTTGCCTCCCTCCCTGTATCCTCCCTGGCACTTCTTCAAACTTCACTGAACTCTTAAGTCATTCCGGACCGGTTGGAAATTTCCGGCCTTTGGACCAATGCCCATGCTGTGCCCGCAGCCTGCAGCACCCCTCCTCCCTTGTCTGCCAGACTGACCCCACCATCCCTGCAGCATGAACTCCAGCCAGCTTGCTGGACCTGCCTCCTATCTCCCCCTCCCCGCAGCATCATTTCTGCCTTCCCTGTGCCCCCCTGCACTGTCTGCGCATGCGTCTCCAGGAGCCCTCCTATCTTCCTGGATGACTTACTTGTTTACTTGTCTGTCTGCCCTGTGGCCTGTCAGCATCTGGAGGTGAAAGGCCCTCCATTTCTCATCTGCGAGTCCCAGCACTGGCCAGCAGGGGCGGGGCAGAGGCGGCTGGGGAATGAATGAGAGGAGCGTGCATGCTGGCCTGGCAGGCCTGAGCAGTGAGGGGGCGCGACCCAATTGCATCGTGGGGTGCTCCTTAGATGATTTTCACATTCGCCCACTCCCACCCAGGTCCCACATGACCCGGAGGCTTGCGGGGAGACCTGACAGGCCGAACTGGAAGGGGCTTTACGGTGGTGACTTCCTTTTCAGATCAGTGATGAGGGACCCAAGATCAGAGGAAGAGAGGCGGCAGGTCCCAGCTCACAACCCACTTGGGGACACGCTCTGCCCGAAGCCCCAAGGCTTGTCCAGTGCCTCAGGCCTGTAGATTTGCTGCTGTGCTTCCACATGATGGGCCAAGACTGGGGAGGTTGATGGGAAAGAAGCAGGAAAGAAAGATGGAGCTTCCCCAAGAGGAGAAGAGAACTCACGCTCACAGTGCCCGTCTGTGTACTGCCCTGGGTGAGGTGCTCTGACGCTTGATCTGGAAGACTCAGCCAGCCCTGGGTGGCAGGTGCCGCTTACAGAGGGAGAAACTGAGGCTCAGGGGCCCCAAGTCCCACAGGTAGATCTGGGGCGGGCGCCCAAACCCACCTTGCCCAAAGGCCATGAGCTGTCTATTACTTCCTCATGGCCGCCCCTCCCAGGAAGGTCACCAGAATCTAGGTTCAGCCTGGGCCTCGGAGAAGGCTGACCCCAAAGGGCAGCTCCTCCCAGGAAGGTCACCAGAATCTAGGTTCGGCCTGGGCCTCGGAGAAGGCTGACCCCAAAGGGCAGCTCCTCCCAGGAAGGTCACCAGAATCTAGGTTTGGCCTTGGCCTCGGAGAAGGCTGACCCCAAAGGGCCGCTCCTCCCAGGAAGGTCACCAGAATCTAGGTTCGGCCTTGGCCTCGGAGAAGGCTGACCCCAAAGGGCCGCTCCTCCCAGGAAGGTCACCAGAATCTAGGTTCGGCCTTGGCCTCGGAGAAGGCTGACCCCAAAGGGCAGCTCCTCCCAGGAAGGTCACCAGAATCTAGGTTCAGCCTTGGCCTCGGAGAAGGCTGACCCCAAAGGGCAAAAAACTCTGTGTTTTCTCAGATGCCTGGAACACATCCTGTAGTTTGCATTTTTTAAGGTGGAGGAGAAAGCTCCAGAGCCCCCTGGCCCTTGAGGAAGCCCCTCTTTGGGCAGAGGAGAACAAGCAAGCAGGCTGGGTGCTCAGACTCCGGAAATTCCATCCATAGTGTGAAAGAGTTAACACAAAAGACAGTGTGGCCAGAAGGAAGGAGGTGATTACTTTGCTAGGCCTCGTGGGAGCCCGATAAACATCTGAGCAGGGGTCACTGCAAGGACCTCACGCTGAGACCTCACAAAGCCTGGTGAGAGGGCCGGGAGTTTTATCCAGAAGACGACAGAGCAGGAAATGAAAACTGTCATCAGTACCTTAAGGGCTCTCCAGTGAATGAGCAATTAGACAGATTCCTTCTGGTTCTAAGAGCTGGAGCAAGGGCCAGCAGCTGGAGGTACAGCAAGACAGCTTCACGTCTCTCCTCTTAAGACACAAAGGGCTTCCCGGAGGGAATAAGGCCTCCATCCCAGGAGTCACTCAAAAGAGACCGGTCAAAACACGATTCCGCATGAAATGACTTGGACCGGGTGCCTCACTACTGAGAGAGACCAAGTATCTGGTCACCAGAGGTGTTCACAGCCCTGCCCTCATTTGGAATCTTTCTATGTCAATACATGAATTACGTGCTGACAATTTAGATGCCCCGATCTCTCTGAATCAGGAATGTTCCCTGGTCATGGGATCTGAAAATCTGCATTTTAAAGGTGATTCTGATACTCAGGCAGTCTGAAGATCACTGTGAGTTCAAGGGGAGAGCAGCATCCCTCATCCCCTCCCCTGTGACTCTGATTAGAGAACTGCTCAGTGCCCCCTGCCCCCTGCACAGTCCTCAAACCCCCATCCCCAGGCCCACCTGCTGCTGGCCAGGAGGCTTTGACTGGTGATGCAGAGGTTGCCCTGGTGGTCTCTCTCTTTCCATCAGTACCTTGGACCGGAATCGCGGTTCTAGTTCTTTCCTGGGTCTTCAGTCTGATGGCCCACCCTGTGGACTTTGAACATGTTAGCCTCCACAATTGTGTGAGCCAATTTCTTAGAATAAATCTTTCTCTCTCTCCATTTTCGGCTTCTCTGGAGAACCGTGACTAACAACAGGGAAGTGGACCAAGACAGTCCATAGAAGAATCATGTGAAGGCAAGCTGTCTAGGTACCAGAAACTGCTTGATGTGAAGAAGAACAGAGAATGTGGAAGCTCATTCTACCAAAGCCATTTCCCCCGCTCCAAAGCTGGCTTCAGAAACGCCAAGTCCTGACAGGCAAGGAGATGGCCGTGAATCTCCTCAGAACATTCTGAGGAAACTCAGAATGAAGCCAAACAGAAGCACAGTAATTGGGGAGCCAGCAGGCGGCCACGACAGCTGACTGAGAGTCCGCGTTCCTGAACCTGTCTGGACCCAGGAGGGGATGCCAAGTGGAGGGTGAGGGAGGGAGGGAGCTTCCTGGTGACTTGGAAGAACGCAATAGTGACAGAGACCCACAGAGGCCAGGGCCCAAGCCACCACGAGAACCTCAGTGAGAGACAACATCCCCAAGCCATAGAGATCCAAGACTCTGGAACCAAAGAGACCTGGCAGGACCATCCGGCCCCACCCTCTCTCTCCAGACAGGACAGCCGCTGTCTAGGCCAGAGGCCAGAGGGAGCCTTTATGGGGAGTATTTGCAGAGAGTATCAAGAGAGGAGAAAGGAGAGGGGCAGAAACTTGATGGCTGTGGTGGCCTTGACCTTAGCAGCCTTTGAGCCTTTCCTGGTGCCAGGCACTGAACTGAGAACTTCCTGCCCATCATCTCACTAAACAGCCAAAGATCGTATGAAGTGGGGGCTATTACTATCCCACTTTACAGATGAGGAACCTAAGGCCCTGGTGAAGTAGCCTATCCAGGTGGAGAGTGGTGGCACTAAAATTCATCACAGATTTACCTGTTCTTTACCACCAAGGAAGGAGGGGAAAAGGGCGTGGGTGGGGGAGAAGGAGCGTCATTCTGTCATTTTATGAATAAAGTCGGCCCAGGAAGGACAAAGAATGTTCTTGGGGTCTCACGGCTGGTGGTGAGGCCTGGGTCGGGGAGATGCCAATGGGGAGGTTGGTGCAGGGTCTGGGACTGGAGACTGCAGGACTGGCCCAAGGGGAGCAGGCCCA
Organism: Carlito syrichta; assembly: GCF_000164805.1. Lineage (NCBI taxonomy): Eukaryota > Metazoa > Chordata > Mammalia > Primates > Tarsiidae > Carlito > Carlito syrichta. The sequence goes on along the minus strand of NW_007252492.1, from coordinate 97,320 downwards.
AGCCTGGCTGGTCCACCAGTGGGGCAAGTGGGTTTTGTGGCCCTGCAGAAGGACTCTTGCTAAGACCCTCTCTTGACAAACCTGGAATTCCACCTCCTATGTCTTTTTCTTCTGGATTTATCTGTAAAGCCCACCCCCCTAGGGAGGCACGGCACACTGGGGTCTCGCTCAGACACCTTCATTAAGTCTGTGTTCATCTGTGTCCCTTCAAGTGTCTCTGGCACCTGGGAGTGGGGGTGAAAAACATCTGCCTAACTTCAGGCCTTAGAGTAGGTTTAGGCCATGGGCCTAAGAAAAACCACAGGAAATGACAGCCTGAGGAGCCGGGAAGGAGGAGAGAGATTCTAGGCAGACCTTGAGAGATCTCTCAGGCTCCCATCAGTATCCCTAAACCAAAAGTGCCCTTTCCTCGTCTGAGCAGATCAGATTGTCGACCTTGACCAGTGATGCTGCAATTCTGGGGTCACCCCCAATCACCCTCTCCCATCCTGTCAACAGTTATGTCCTGACAACTCGACTTCCTCAACAGATCTCGAATCTTTCTGCTTCTTTTACCATCATAGCTACCACTTGGTCAATGCCATAGTCCCTCACCTGGACAAAGGCCACCACCTCCTGACTGGTCTCCCTGCTTCACTCTTGCCTCTCGACCATCCATTCTTAACTCAGCAGCCCAAGCTGCCTTTTAAAAATACAAATCCAAGCCGGGCATGCTGGCGCATGCCTATAATCCCAGCACTTTGGGAGGCTGAGGTGGGAGGATTGTCTGAGCTCACGGGTTCAAGACCAGCCCGGGCAACTTGGCAAGACCTCATCTGTACAATAAATCAAAAAATTAGCCAGGCATGGTGGCGCGTGCCAGTAGTTCCAGCTACTTGGAAGGCTGAGGTGGAAGGATCGCCTGAGCCCAGTAGGTTGAGGCTGTGGTGCCCGGGAGCGTGCCACTGCACTTCAGCCTGGGCAGCAGAGTGAGACTCTAGCTCAAAAAAAAAAAAAAAGAAAGAAAGAAAGAAAAAAGAAAGCAAACAAACAAAAAACAGAATGAAGTACACAGAAAATGAAGCCCTTAACCAAAAAGGCAGGGGAAGCCCCAACTAACTAAAGAGTAGAAGAAAAAAAAAGAGAGAGAGAGAGAGAGACTGCCCCAGCTATCCAAGACAAAGGTCTGGGAATGGTGCAACAGAGTGAGATCTCGAGTCAAAAACAAACAAACAAAAACAAAACAAGACAAAACAAATACAAATACAAATCCTAGGCATGCAGGTTCAAGCCTATAATCCTAGCACTTTGGGAGACCAAGGCAAGAGAATTACTTCAGTCCAGGAGTTCGAGACCAGTCTAGAAAACATAGTGAGACATCATCTCTAAAAAAACATCAAAAATTTTAGCTGGGCATGATGATGGGTGCCTGTAGTTCCAGCTACTCAGGAGGCTGAGGTGGAAGGAGTGCATGAGCCCGGGTGATTGAGGCTACAGTGGGCTATGATTGTGCCACTGCACAGAGTGGGAGCCCGACTCAAAAAACAAACAAAAAGTACAAATCCTATCAGACCTCTTGTCTCTTAAAATCCTTTCCAGGGTCTCTCATCACCTTCAGTATAAAGTCCAAGGCTCCAAGCAACACTTAGAAGATCTTCCGTGATCTGACAGTTACCTGCTCACCCAACCCCACCTCCTGCCACTGTCCCCAGCATCCTCCACGCCAGCCATCTCATCTGCTTGGGGCTCCCTCTGACCACCATTCCCCTACCTCTCCCTGGCTGTGCACAAGTTGTTTCACCATCTTAAATCACCCCTTCTCCCCTATCCCCCTGCTGCTCTGTGAACCTCATCTTTTCAGGTGTAAGCTGGGTACCACCATTTCGAGGAAGTCTTCCCAGATCTACCCCTGCCCCACCTGTGGGCAGATGCCCCAAACGTTCAGCACATGCCTCTACCATGTGCTTTAACCAGGTGTTGACTTGTCCATCTCTGCCAGAATGTTGAGCATATGGGAGCCCTTGAAACAAGAACAGGGATCAGATCATTCTCATCGCCAGCAACCAGCTCTGGGCCTGCCCCATAATTAGAGCTTGATAAGAATCTCTGGAACGATGGTAGACACACAAGTGACCATGACGCCAGTGGCAGGTGATGAAAGACAAGATTATAATGAGAGGTACAAGGCAAGAGAGGAGTCTGATTGGAAGCCTTTCTTGTGGTGGTGGCATCAGAGTGGGGTCATAACACCCAAGTGAGGTTTCAATAAGCAGAGACAGGAGGGCAGGAGCCATCCTGGGAGCTCTGCCAACCGTTGTGCAAATACACTCTAGATGCTGGCCTCACTGGTCAGGGCAGGCCTGAGACCGAACCTTAGTGTCCAGTCCACTGGGGACCCTGACTTTGCCCTTCCAGTCATAACATAAGTGATTCAGATTTCCAGGGAAAGCTGTCTTTCCTTTAAGTCACTGAAAGATGAAATAAACCTGATTATTTTAGTATCTTGTCCAGATTCTCCACCATTCTGACTCATATCCCTTTATTCAGCCCAGTCCCACTCAGATAGCCACTTCTCTCATTCTACCCTCTGCAACCCAGGAGCTGCTGGTAGCTTGAAAAGATCCGAGCCAGGGGGCAGGGAGCTAGGCTCAGGGAGGCCCAGCAACTCAGCCCTTCCTGCTACCCCCTGAGAACCTGTGTTCTTTGGGGTATGCAGAGACTGTGGAGAAGAAACACACATTTCTGTGCTAAGAAGAGTATCTGGACATGTTGACAAGGTCTCTGTAGTAACCAGGAACTTGAACAAGTGTCGCCAGAAACCCACAAACAAGAAGATACATTTTCTCCCAAATCAGTCTGATGTATCAGGAAACTGGTCTGCATCTGGGGTTTCACTGTGCAGGGGTACAATGAGAAGCCCAGCAGTCATGCTTCTTCATGGGCTGGTGCCGGGAGCTTAGCTGAGCACTAAACTCACCTGGTACCCCTGAGCACACTTGGTGCCCAGAAGCGAGAAGCAGGCGAATGACCCTGGAGGCAGGTCAGTCTTGCTTTTGATTGAGGAACACGAAATTAAAAAGCAACAACAAAACAGAGGAAAAAATAATTCAAGGTGAAGCAATGAAGTTGGGTGGACTTCTGGTGTCTGAGACAGTGCAGCACACTGCTTCTGGAGCCTTCTTTTGGGGGCCAGAAGGGGCGGATGAGGAAGGTCAGGAACGGGTGGGGGGGTGGAGCACCTGTGTGCTAAGTGCGAAATTTGCCTGAATTGAAAGGCCCGAGGGTACGGTGAAGAGGAGGCTGCCAGAGCCAGACTCCCTGGGTTCAAAATCTTCTCTGTCCCTGGGTCCGCTTAACCGTCCTGAGCCTGCATTTCCTTGGTGGTAGGATATTAGCTGTTATGAAGATTAAATGAGCAAATACAAACAGTGTAGAACCCAACCTGGCACATAGTGAATGTTCATTCACTGTTACCTACTGTTACTCTCTCTTTTTTTTTAGTCTCAGGGTCTCACTCTGTCCCAAAGTGCTGGGATTATAGGTTTGAGTCACTGCACCTGGCCTTGTTACTATATTGATGTGTGTACTCTTCACAATCACCCACGAGGAGTAGAATTTTATCTCCTTGGTTTTCAGGTGAGGAGACTGGCTCAGAGTGAGAAGCCCCTGCCCAGGGCACACAGCTGGCAGGCGCAGGAAGGGGACACCACTCCAAGTCCACCAGAGCTCACAGCTTGATGCCGTGGTAGGGGCCAGCTGTGCCTCTGAGTCTGGGTGATGGCAGGGCTGCTCCTGGCTCTTGGAGACTCGGTCCTGCAATGGGGGCTCCCCTGACCCCCAAGAAATGACACTGGTATGAAGTCTATCATGGGGCAGAGTGGGCCTCTCTTGGGGTCACAGGCCAAGGGGCGATGGCCCCTCCTCCCCACAGCCCCCATGGCTCCTTCTCACCCAGGATGATGGAGCAGTGGAGCTGGGAATTAGCAGATGTGGGTTCCAGCTCGGTTTTGCTGCTAACCCACGGTGTGATCTTGGACGCGTACTTTCCCCTGCTCAAAAATGAAACTGAGCTCGCTGAGACTCTGAGTTTACAAATCCGAGGATCAGAGTGTCACACCTTACACTAAGATGAAAGTGAATGTTTCAACCTGGTGGCTGCAGTGAGAAGGGGTGAATCATGCTCTAAGTGCCCCTGGGAAACACGTCCATGTCATAGCTTCAATAGGCCTTGAGGAAAGTTGTGGATGGGTGGAGAGAGAGCCCCTGTTGATTCTGCACACCCCGACCCTAGATTGACATTTCCACACACGAGGATGTGTTACAGTAACTGGGGGATACAGGGACTATTTATCATGCCATTTTGCACAGACGTCAGGCCTCACAAGAGAGATGACCTTGTGACCCAGGTATTTCTGACTCTAAATCTATGCTCGTTATCAGATGACAAGCAAACAGCTGATTCCAAGCAAAAATTTTTTAACAAGTGAATTTTTAGGCATCTTGCTTTTCAGAGACCAAAATCCCACTTCATGGGAAAAGTGGGAACCAAGATTTGGTTCATGTTTTATATTCCTAAACCCCAGCTGTCCTGGAAGAAGTCTAAGCAGGGTGGACAGCGTTTGTGTGAATCTCTAGTAATATATGGCTGGCCGATTTCTTCTGAAGTCAGCCAAGGTGGAACCTGCCTGGTGGCTGGCAGGTCATTTCCCTGGTGACTCAGAATCCCCTCCTGAGTATTTCTACCCTTGACAGTTCTCTGGACCTATCTGGGTTCCTTCTTGGCAGTTTACCAGACAGGCAAGCACCCAACGTACCACCTGGACCTGGTCTGGCCCTCCATGCAATGGAAGGGACAGAGCCGCCTTCCTGCCTTTCCTCGGGAAGCAAAGCACCAGCTACCTTCCAGACAGAGTCGGGGAATCACAGGCTCGGGAGTGGGGGACACCTGGGTCCACAGCCAGGCTCTCTGTCCTTTCTTAATCATGTGATCCTGGCCTCCCTCTCTCTGGACTTCAGCTTTATATTTGAAACATGGGAATGTGATTTCCCCTGAGATTTATTTGCAGATTAAATGAACAGAGGGCTTTCAGATCTGAGTTTCAAGGAAGCACTCAAGGGGCTGCTGGGAGCAGGGAGGACATGGGGATGAAGACGATGCTGAGGGGCAGGGCCCTAGGTGGGCCACCTGTTCCACCGAAGCTACTTCCCTGGCATTTGCTGCATGTGGCCAGGTCAGGCCTGCAGCTTTGGAAGGAAAGGGCCATGCAGCTGAAAGAAGCATAAGAATCACTGTTCCAGCTGTTGTGGAAGGGCTTGGCACCTAGTGGGCACTTAATACATGTGAGCACTCTCCTCTTTCCTTCTCCTGCCCCCATCATCCTCTCCTCCTCCTCCTCCATGCTACTTGATGGCTCAGCTGAAGGCCAGTCCCAGATGAATGGGACTGAGCAGGAAGCAGGCAGAGGATGGAGTGCTTTCAAAATGCCAAGTGAACCACCGCAGGTGTGGAGTGTACAGGTGGGGGTGGGTGTCCCAGACCCTGTGACCCAAATCCAGACCCTGTGACCCAAAGTGCAGGCTTACTGCAGTGCCGCCACCCTGAGGGCCCTGCCTGTGACAGACGGCAGCGGGTGACAAAGCTCCTGGGAAACAAGGTATGGGACCCAGTCCCACCAACGCGCCCAACAGGCTTCCCTCCTCCTCCTCCTTCCCTGAAGGGAAGGACCCAAGAAAAACAGAATGTATGAAGGGGCACGGGAGGTGGGGAGGCCCGGGGGACCAGCCTGGCTGCTTTTTGCAAATAAGCAGGGCCTGCTGGACTGGGAGGGCACCAAGGAGGCACAGAACTGTATCAGCCCTGCCCAGTGTTCACGCGTCCCTGCAAACAGGCCTTCCCGGAGAGTGGCCTGGCAGTTGGAGCCACAGCACCACCTCCAGGCTTACTTCCACCTTGCAGCGTCCCTTCAAAACACTGCTACCGGCTGCAGGTAATACGCTGGGACCTGGAGCTCAAATTAAATCTGCTGAGCCTGTGAGATGTGTTGCTGGTGTTCTCAGACAAATGGGCTTGGAGCGGAGACAAAGGTTGCTGACATGTGTACTGCAGCCGGGGTGTTAGGGCTATGATCCAGGGAAGAAACTGGCAGAGTTGAGAGTCAATTTCCTATCTTAGAGATGGGGAAACTGAGGTTGGCACCCACCCACAGTGACACAGCAAGTTCGAAGCAGAGTTAGGACCTGATGCCTCCGTGCCTCTCCATGTGGATGCTGCTCACCTGTTAATTCCATAGTAAATTTACTGTTAAGGTACGGTCACCATGGGCCTGTGACACATACACTAGAGAGTGGGTTCTTTTTGCTCAGAAATGCCAGGAGATGGGACTGAGTTTCAAGGTTGCAGCTGCCAAGGAGTGTCAAAAGCTGGGCTCCATGGGGCCAGGAATATGAGAGGATGCCGCTCCCAGCATGACCTGGCCTCCCACACACCCTCACAGTCACCCTTTCCATCTGGCCAACTAGTCACCCTTACTGCCACTCCCACATTGCTGTCTTATAACGCCTTCTCTGACCCCATTTCCTTACCAGTGGAGTCCATCATTTCTGCCTTGTGCCTCCATGGTTCCTACTCAAGACATCAATCACTGGATGAATCCCTCTGTATTTTGTTGATCTGTGTGTCTACTTGTCTAAGTTGAGAATTCTGGCCAGGAACCTGGTCTTATTCTTCCCTGTGTTCAGGGCCAGACATAGAGCAGGTAGGCACTCTGAAAATGATGGATAGATGTATGGGTGGGTGGATGAATGGGTGATTGAGTGAATGCATGGGTGAGTAGATGGATGGATGGGTGGGTGGGTAGTGGATGGGTGGGTGGATGGATAGATGGATGGATGGATGAATGGGGAAATGGATGGAAGGATAGATGGATGGATGGGTAGGTGGATGGGTGGGTGGCTGGCTGGCTGTATGATTGGGTGGGTGGATGGATGGATGGATGGATGGATGGATGAATGGATGGATAGGTGGATGGGTGGGTGGATGGGTGGGTGGATGGATGCATGTGTGGGTGGGTGGACGAGTCAGGGGGTGGGTGGATTGATAGATGGGTGGGTGGGTGGATGCGTGGATGGCAAATGAGGTAAGTCTAGAGAATGGGAATCACTCTTTATATCCTACAACAGGGATGAATATATACATTTTTTAAGGAGATGCACAGCTAAGAGCATCTGTTTCCAAGCCAAAGTCAGAAAGCATAAGTGAGGATGTGCTTGCAAATGTGTGCCCGCCTCCTGACTGCCCCCTGCTCCTGGGGTCCCAGGGAGCCTGTTGGAAGTCTGACTGTAGTTCCCAAGATGAGGTTCTTTGAAGGCCTGCAGCAGAATCACCTAAAGAGTTTGTTAAAATGCAGATTCCTGGACCCTCTGAATCAGTGAGTCTAGGGCGGAACCTGGGAGTATGAATGTTTAAATCAGCACCACTCAAGTGACTGATGTGCAGGCAAGTTTGACAACCATTTGTTGGTCCAGTATACAAAGACATGCACGAAACTGCTTTTCCCTACTGGTCCTTCAGAGAGATCTGAGGAATGGACCCAAAGTCTCACAGATATTAAATGGCAGAAAGTACCCTTAGAGTCCTCAAACACCCAGACCTAGAGGGAGGACTTCTAGCTCCCTCTGCCCACCTCACCCCAGCTCTGGCCCCAGCCCGAGGGGCCTTCCCCACCCCACAAGTACAGTGAGCAGGGCCTGCCCTGTGTGCCCCACCCCAGGGGAGCCCAGAGTGGCAGGGCTGACTCCCTGTTTACCATGGCAGAGAAGCCAGCAGCTGTTTTCAGCGTCTGTTTCTACCTAGACATGGCTCTGGCTCCCAAACACGGGCTCTGCCAGCAGACATTAGCAGACCTGGAACACGAGTCCCAGTGGGTTCGGGCTGGAAAGGACTCAAGGATGAAGATGGGACCAGAAGATGGTGCTGGGCCAGGGAATGGCCAAATGCCCTGGCAACCACTCATGGGCAGGCAGCCTTCCCAGGCCAGCTGGTGAGCTCCTGGAAGGAGCAGAAATGGCCCATTGGAAGGCAAAAGAAAGCACACGGTGTCACCCAAAGCTGTTCCTGTGGCCCAATAACCTGAGTTCTGGGCACACCAGGCCTTTTGTTCAGTACCTGCTGTGTGCTGGGTTAATCCTCACAGTGGCCTTAGGAGACACATAATATGATACCCATTTCACATATAGGTAAACTGAGGTCCAGGAAGGTAAAGTGACTTGCCCAAACCCCGAACTGGTCAAACCAGGTGCAGAGTCAGAAACTGAAACCAGGTGCAGAATCAGAAACTGAATCCAGGTTTCTCTGCTTTTCCAGGCCCCCCTTGCTGCCAGCTGGGCTGTCCCCCCCACACATGCCAGACTGTCTGACTTCCCTGCCACTGACAATGCCCCTGGTTGCCAGGAGCACAATCCTTCTGGTTCTTTAGACCTGAGTCACAGTCACTTCTTCCTTGAAACCCTCCTGGATCCCACTTCCCCTCCAAGAGAGAAGTGATGGCTGTGTTCCCTTGGTATACTGCTTGACCTGCTACTCAGCCATTTCCATCTGTCCTGCAGCTGCTGGTATCCACAACAGCTCCCCAAAATCTCACCCCCACTCCACCTCCACTGCTGTCACCACCCAACCCTGCCTATCACACCGCTGCAACCAGTGCCTAACTCAGAGCTTTTTTACCCTCAGCAGCTGGTGTTCAGACTGCCCCTGTGATAAGCCACACAGGTCCAGGGCCCAGGTGTAGACTCAATATAAACAAGTTGCCCCTCTTGGCCTCTGGCTGCAGGCACTCCTGAGAGTGGTGTGGGCTATGGGTCTAAGGGAAGAACACTGAACCCTAAGCTTGAAGGCCTCACTCCAAGACCTCATTCTGAAACCAGTTCACTGTGTGACTTTGGCCAGGTCACTGAGCTTCTCTGGCCCTCGGGTTCCATCTGTAGAATGGGTAGGTGGATGGAATAGATCATCTCTGTGTCCCATGGCTCTGTTAAACACTTACTGTACATAGAATGGAGGGCATCCTATTTTGGGAATTTGGGTCTTTATCAAGGGTCTGATTCATTGAGCCCGGAGAGGGGCTGTAGGGTGGCTGCCTGAGGGAGACTGAGGCAGGCTTAGCTGGAACAAGTGTTCCGATTGTGAGAAGGGAGACAAGTTTGGGCTGGTCGGCTAAAGGGCCTTGAATGCCAGGAAAGGAACATGAATTGATCTGATATGCAGTGGGGACTGACTGTTGCTTCTTTGCAGGGAAGGACGGGAGAGTGGGGGCTAGGGACTTACCTGGCACAGATGTGGGAGTGCCAGAAAGAGAACCTAGACCTGAGATACCACTTGGATATCTGCTTGCGCAGAAAGCCCAGTTGTCATGGGCCAGGGCTGGGCCGGCATGAGTGCAGTGTAATTGCACAAGAGACATCTCTACAGATGAATCTCCAGGACTTAAGGATGCCAGCAGGTGGTGGGGAGGCAGAGGGAAGTGGAAAGGGCTCAGAGGCTTGATTCTGGGCTGTTGAGTTCCAGAGAATGGTGGGTTGAGGGACTGAGCACCCAAGACCCCAGTGCTAAGAGGAGAGGGCTCTCGAGAAGGGACAAGACAAGGACCTGAATGCTGGCCCTATTACTGCCCCTAACCTTGAACAGGTCAATAAAATGGGGCAAAGAATCCTGCCTCCTGGGGATGCCGTGGCCTGAGGTCTACACAGCGCCTAGCCTCAGCAAGCTTCACCAACACTGACTCCCATGATGGCTGTGTGCTTGCAATCCATTTTTTTTTGAGTTGGAGTCTCACTCTGTTGCCCAGGCTGGAGTGCAGTGGCATGCTCACAGTCACCCCAGCATCGACCAATTGGACTCAGGTGATTCTTCCACCTCAGCCTTCCAAGTAGCCAGAACTACAGGCACGCACTACCACGCCCGGCTAAATTTTTCTTTTTTTTAATTGTAGAGATGAGGTTTCGTCAACGTGCCCAGGCTGGTCTTGAACCTGTGGGCTCAGGCAGTCCTCTCACCTTGGCCTCCCAAAGTGCTGGGACTATAGGTATGAGCTATCACACCTGACCTTCCCATACTTCTTAATTGGAATTCTTCTGTAAGGAAAAGCTGTCACTTCTTTCCCATTTATTTATTCAGTTATTTATTTGTGTCAATATGAGCTCATGGATCTTTATTTTTTCTATGAGTTACAATTAATTTTCTTTTTTTGGATTGGATTCTCACTTTGTTGCCCAGGGTGGAGTGCAGTGGCACACTGCTCACGGCCATTGCAGCCTCGACTTACTCGGCTCAGGCTATCCTTCCACTTTAGCCTTCCAAGTAGCTGGAACTACAGATGTACCACTCCCAGCTAATTTTTTGGTTATTGTAGAGACGAGGTCATGCCATGTTGCCCAATCTGGTCTTGAACCCCTGGGCTCAGGCAACCCTCTCGCTTCTGCCTCCCAAAGTGCTGGAATTACAGATGTGAGCCACCATTCATTTTCTAATTAGTTATTTTGTTGATCAAATTGTCCCCATTTTAGCTGTTGGGAACTCCTTTAAGTTCCTTTCTACATGCCCCATCATTTTTTAAAACACTCCCTTGTTTCTTGGCACCACAAGATGTTTCAGGTTCATGTTGTGTTTTCTTTGCCCTAGCTCTAGATTCATTCATTTCTCTGAGGAGACCTGGTTCCTTTTGTTGGAGGACAGTATTTAGAAATCAAGATCTGGGTACTAAGTGTGCATGAGCCTGTGTTGTTGAATTTTACTCCGGTATTTGAAGGCAGCTTGATATAGGGGACTGAGCACAGCTTTGAAAATATATTCTATTTCTTAACAAATTTTATTTCTTTGAGCCTTAGTGTCCTAATTTCTAAAATAGGAAAAATAGTATCTACTTTATAAGATTGTTGTGAGACAGTATAAGTAGAACACCAAACATATAAGTACTAGGCATATAGGAGATCTTCAACAAGTTGTAATTGCTGTTTTTGCTATTTATGTTCATGCTACTTGGGTTAGTTTTCTCCTCGCTGTATAAAGTGAAACTTCAAAAAAAAAAATTGTCCTAAAATTACCTTTACCAAGTTGCAACCTCTCCCTTGGTCTTAGTTTCCCTCATCTGTGAAGTGAAAAGGTTGGACTAGTAGATCTCTGAGATTTCTTCCAGCTCAAGTGTTGTTATTCCGAGTTACTCCTTAGTTCTTCAGTTGCCTTTTCTCCAAGCTAAACAGCCTCAATTCATTTTAACCTTTCCACTAGGACCTTTTATTCATCCGTTTGATCATTCCTGTGGTTCTTTTTTGGACCTTCTCCAATTTGTCCTTTTTGAAAAAAATCCACCTAGTTTTTATTGAGTACCAACTCCATGCCCAGAGAGGTGTTGAGCATTGAGACAGAAAATTAAAGAAGTATAAGATGTACTATGTCCTGGTGGAGCTTATAGTTTTGCTAAAAGGACTAGACACACATACCCATGGTATTCAAGAGTTACCTGAATTCACCCATTCCACCCTTCTCCCCCCTCACCTCATCTGTCATTCTCTCTCGCTCTGTCTCTGTCTGTCTCTCTGTCTCTTAATTTCTCTCATCAGGAAGGCCTCTTCACCTTTACAACCATTTTGGAAGCAAAAAATAAGGGTAAAACCTTATATTCATTTTAATTAGAGACTGTCTGCAAAAGAGTTTGTCATTGTAGTTAATAGAGCTTGCCATTTATATATGTAAATATATTTTTAAGTAAATAAATCTTCATTTGAATAAAATCCTTTCCATTTACAGAGCTCATCAAAGAAATATAGTTGTGTTTTTAAATGTTAGGTGGAACTGAACTAACAAAATATTCCTTGAAAGTATAGTTTGCTTGGCTTATATCAATGGCTTGAGAAATTTGAACTCCTACTATTTAGTTGGTTAAGCAACTAAGTATTTAAAAACCAAGAATATCTAAAAGTAAGATAAAAATACCTACGG
>NW_007252492.1:72008-85329 GCF_000164805.1 Carlito syrichta | reverse complement strand
CTGGTCTTGAACCTGTGGGCTCAGGCAGTCCTCTCACCTTGGCCTCCCAAAGTGCTGGGACTACAGGCTTGAGCCACCGCGCCCGGCCCACAATTAATTTTTATCTCACAATATAAAACTAATGGCTGCCATCTATTGATCACCTGCCACATGCCAGACACTGTGATAAGTAATCTGCTTGCGCTCATGATCTGATTTTTCCTCACAAGAATTCTACATTTTGTGGAGGGTAATGGTGACAAGCAGGGAAGCCAGATGCCTCTTCTGAGATCTCACAGATGCAGGGTAGCAGTCACCCCTGATGAGCATTTAATGAGCACCTAATAGTCCCCGGTACCGGGTGGAACACAGAAGGGTGCCCAGCCTGGTATGGCCCTTCGAGTCTCCTTATCTCTGCTCCGGTCTGCAGCGGAACAGGTCTCCCAGAGCAATTGGTTCTGGAATGTCATTCTCTCCTGGTCTGACTCTTGGAGCACCAGGCACTGGAAAAGGGTGTCAAAGCCCCAGACCATTGTTCCTGCCACGCCATTGCCACCCACTGCCTGCTGGCCTTTTATCCAGCTTGGCTGGATGCTATTATTCAGCTCTGAGCCATCACCAGGAGCTGCCAAGCAGTTAATTACAGAAGTATAATCCCCCTCTTCACGAGAAGCTGATCGTCTAGGGTTGGAGAAGATAAGATTTATGCTTCTTTCAATTCCTTTATTCTCTCATCAACATAGATTCATATTTCAGTTTCCCACATTGGAAACAAAAAGGAAACCCGCTCAGCCCACTGCTGCCTGAGAGAGATAAATCAGGCTACACAAAGAAGCAGTCCTATAAACTCCATCTCTCTCCCTTCCTTTCATGTTTGTGATTATAACAGAGTCAAGGGCAGTTGAAATATATCCCTCTGCCCGCCCGCCCGCCTTGTCCTACTCAAAGAGAGACAGACGTGGCGATGACAGTAAGAAGTTCCAGGGAGAGAGGAACACGAGCCCCCCACGTCCCCAGTCAATGGGGGAGCAGATCAGATGGAGAGACCTTTGTTTCCAGCCATTCTGAGGTCACAAAACTGTTTCCAAGGGCCACAGAGAGAATCTGGCCATTGCACCGCTGCAAATGCTTTCATGTTTTGGATGGCAACGTGTGCAATGCTATTTACTCAAAAGAGATGGTCGGCATGGCGGGCTGGGCAGCGTGACTGTACCAGGGCCCCCGGCCAGTGTCAGAAGTGCATGGACAGTGGTTGCCGGCAGATTAGACCAGAGAACAAGGCCAGTTTTAGCATCCCCAAGGAGCAGAGAGATTCCAGGCTCTTCCAAGAGAAAAGGCCCACTTACCGAGAATGGTCCATAGTGAAATGATGCTATTCTTCTGCAGAGGGGCTGGGATGGGTGTTGTGATAATTGTTGCTTTTGTTGCCAGGTTCCTCACTGAAATTATTAATTGTCATAAGAGGAAGAAGGAGACCACAGATATGGACCGATGTGTCCTAGGAAGTAGAGCCAATGTGTGGCAGAACTGAGATGACAAAAGGCCTGACTTATAGTTGATCTTGGCACTTGCCGTATGGTGCCAGTCACCTCACTCATCACCATCATCTCTCACCTTTGTGAGCACTACTAAGTAAACATTACCATCTATGCTTTACAGATAAGGAAACCGAGGTTTCGGGGAGGCAAGACACTTGCGGGACGTCAAAGAGGGCCAACTCCTGAGCCCCCGCACCCTACCACCATGCAATGCTGCCGTCCCCAGAACTTTTTTCTGGCATACGGGCTTTCCTTGGGGGTTTTGTTGCAACATCCGATTGGCAAAGCGGAAAATCTGATTTTTGAAGGCTGATGCAGAAAGGGAGAAAGGGAAGAGAAGAAACTGAATACAAGAGCCAAGTTGGGCCAGATGCGGCGGCTCACACCCATAATCCCAGCACTTTGGGAGGCTGAGGTGAGAGGATTGCCTGAGCCCAGAGGCTCGAGACCAGCCTGGGCAACTTGGCAAGACCTTGTCTCTACAATAAATAAAAAATTAACTGGGCATTGTAGCGTACACCTGTAGTTCAGGCTACTTGGAAGGCTGAGGCAGAAGGAGTGATGGAGCCTAGTAGGTCGATGCTGGGGTGGCTGTGAGTGTGCCACTGCATTCCTACCTGGGCAACAGAGTGAGACTCCAACTCCAAAAAAAAAAAAAAAAAAAAAAAAAAAAGAGTCAAGTTGGCCCTTGCAATAAAATGTCATCGCACAAGATGTAAAACTACAGTCTTTAATAGACTTTGAGATTCAATTATCCCTTTCTATTAGCAACCGACACATCATCATCGTCTAAATCATCTATTCACTGCAAAAACATCCCAATTCATAAATAGAATATACAGCAAATCATGTTTGAAAACTGTGTGGCTTCTGAGCAATCACTCCTCAGACACTCACCTTGGCATTTGCTCCCCAGGGAGAAAGGTTAATAGGAGTCTTGCACTGTCTCTAGTTCAAGGCCTGGCCTGTCTCGCAGATGGCTGAGAAGTCCGCTCCGATTCAGAGGCTACATCCATCTTTTCCATTCTGGGCTTCTAGAATGTGGTCTTCTCCCCCGTCCTGGCCACTCCTTCTCAAGTCCTTGGAGAAAAGGTGGCAACTCCTGACTCTCTGGATCATGCTCCCTTTTCCTTTTCTAAAACGTTATGCAAGTGTGATATCTCAGATGAATGCTAACGTGTTCGATTTTTCTAGCCGTCACCAAGGGAAGGACATACCCAGCCTAGCCTGGCTCTTCTAGGAAGCTGGGTTGTCCGGTGGCACACGCCCTAGACTTGTCAAGAGATGGCCCACCATGTAGGCCTACCTGTTGACTCGCTCCCATACCCACTCCTCATACTGTTTGTTCCTTGTTTTTTTAGCTTTCGCCTCTTTTTTTAAGTTGCTGAAGTCATACATGTTCATTGTAACAGGTTACTCAGAAGTTGTGAAAGCAGCCAAGTCCACATTCCTGAGTGACCAGCATCACCCATAGCCTGAAGTCCTTCATTTCCTTCCTTCCTTCTCTCTCCCCCTACCTCTCTCTCTCTCTTTTTTTTTTGTCAGGGTCTCACTCTGTCACCTAGGCTGGAATACAGTGGTGCAATCCCAGCTCACCGCAGCCTTGCCTTCCTGGGCTCAGGTGACCCTTTCATCTCAGCCTTCTGAGTATCTGGGACTGCAGGCACACCCCACCACACCTGGCTAATACTTTTTTGTAGAGACAAAGTTTCGCTATGTTGTCCAGACTGGTCTTGAACTCCTGGGTTCAAGTGACTCTCCTGCCTTGACCTTCCAAAGTGCTGGGATTACAGGGGTGAACCAACACACCAAGTCATATTTCTTTTGGTTCATATATATAGTCAAAGTTCCTTGAAACACAATTTTTGCCTTTTTTTTTTTTTAACAAATATGGGATCACACCACACATTTCTCTACAACTTGCTATTGAGAATTAACAAAATATCACAGGCATCTTTTCAGGTCAAATAGCAATGTTGGGCTCATTCTTTCAATAGTGTCAAATGCATGGTATTATGTATATGACTACAGCATCATTTCTAAGCCAGCCTGCATCCCTTGACCTTCCTTGGTGTGATGTCATGCCTGCCTCCTCATGCTGTGAATGGCCCTCCATTTATAAGCTGTCTGTCACTGGCAAGGCCCTTTCCAGGCTGAACCAGCCTTGGAGAGGGGACTCGTACTATACAATGTTCTCAACAGCTGTCCCTGCCAAAGTAGTCTTGGCCTTTCAGGCAAGATGCAGACAGACTTGGAAAAGCAGATTTCACTGCCATGAAATCTGGACTTCCTTTGGCAATGAAAAAAAACACAACATAAAGCATAACTAAACCCTTAAGACATCATAAAAACGCAAGCAAAAATACTACACATAATTCTAGGCATAAACCCAATACCTGCTAAAAAGACTTAAGAAAACAGTCCTTGAGAACACAAAAAAGACGTTGTTTACCAGAGAAAAGATTTTTATAATGCCAGTGCTGCGTTTTATTAGAGAGGGAAGAGGCCTGCCGAGGAGACAGGCTACTGAAGATTTCTGTGCTCATTTAAACTGAATGCTAAAACACTGTGTCGGAATCGTTGCAAAACTGGAAGTAAATTCTTTGAGGCAATCTGCTTTTACCAAGCTCTTTTATGGAAGTCACTTTCGAACAGTTTTAGAAATCAAAATGAAATCTCACAAAACGTATTAGGGACTTGCCTCTTTGAGAACTAGTTTTCCATTTCTGGGACTCTAGCCTACAGAAATAACCAGGAATGCCAGCAAAGAGGCACACAGATATTTATCCTGACATTAATTATAATTTAAAAATTAAATTAGCTGAAATTAGCTGAACAGTCTACAACAATAGTGTACAACTATTAAAAGTTATAGTCACAAAGTATTGAATACCAAGAATAAATACTTCTGTTACAATGTTAAGAGAGATATAAAACTGTATATTAAACCCATGTAAAAATACCCATAGAAACCACTGGAAGGAACTACATTGACACATTATCCATGGTGATCTCAGGGTGGTAGAATGATATATTGTTTTTCTTCTTCTTCTCTTTTACTTTTATGTAATTTAAGCTTCTAAAATGAACCCGCATTACTTTTATAGTGGATTAAATTAAGCCATTCACAAAAGCTAGATTTGATTCTACTATCTAGGGCCATGGCTGTTATACACAAGGAGGGATGGGCATGGATGAGGCTAAGGTTCTTCCGGGTTGAGGGCCATGATGGAGAATGTCCCTTCACACTTCAGTATCTTTAAGGGAGCGGGCCTCTAACGCAAGAACTTCAGAGCAATCAGCACACAAGGAAAGCTTCAAAACATCACATAGATGATACTGTCAATTCACTCAGCATTTAGTCTGCACTAACTATGTGCTAGTCACAGGGGAAATAGCTGACTTTGCATTCTAGTTTATTAAAAAACAAGACTGCACTCTGTTCCCGCCATCATATATGACATGTAGCACAATGATTCCCTCAATTTTCCTTCCATTGTTCTCAGAAAGGCAAACAAAAAGAAAAATGAACAAGTTGAGATTTGCAATGGATGTCAGGAAGGAACATATTGGAAGTAATCCCAGGACCTTCCACAGACTCTGCTGAGAGCGTTTGTTCTTCATTAAAGCCAGCTCTGGGAAAAGATGCAGCCAGCTGGTTATCAAACTAAGGTTTGCAATTTCTGCTGTCTGCTCTGAAAGTGTCTGACTGATGGGCGCTCTCAGCAGGACCAGTAAACAGTTATTAATCAATTAATTCAATCAATACCTAATCTGTGTCATGCTTTTTTTTTTTTTGAGTTGGAGTCTCACTCTGTCACCCAGGCTGGAGGGCAGTGGCCGCTCCCGGCCACCGCAGCCTCGACCTGCTGGGCTCCGGCAATCCTTCCGCCTCAGCCTTCCAAGTAGCCGGAATTACAGGCATGCGCTACACGCCCGGCTGATTTTTTGATTTATTGTAGAGATGAGTTCTCGCAGCCCAGGCGGGTCTTGAACCCACGAGCTCAGGCAATCCACTCACCTCAGCCTCCCAAAGGTGAGGGATTACCGGCTGAGCCACCGAGCCCGGCTGTGTCATGCTTTTTTAAAAGCTGGGAGTAATGAAGAGAATCAAACCAAGCCCTTGTATTCATGGTACTTATGTTCTAGTGCCAGAGGCAGGCAACAAACAAATAAAAATACAAGCTAATATTACTCAGGTCATGATCACTGCTGTGAAAAAAAAAATAAAACAGACTAAGGACGTAGAGTGACAAAAGGCTCTTTTCTAGATAAGAGTATTAGGAAAAGCCTTTCCTAAGGAGGTGAAGTTTGAGCAGAGAACTGAATAAACTGATTGAGTGATATGAGTACCTGGAGTAGTGTGCTATGTTGGAAGAGCAAGTGCAAAGGCCCTGGGGCAGAAGAGCAGCGAAAAAGCAGTCTGGCTGGAGCGCTATGAGCAAAGAGGGGAGCAGGTGGAAACTGGAAACAGAGATGCAGCCAGAGGCTGGATCTTGTAGTCTTTTAGGGCGTGGTAAAAACTTCTGATTTCATTCAAAGAGTGATGAGAGGCCATTGGGTAGTTTTGAGCTAGGAATAAAGTGATCTGACTCATGTTTAAAAAGAGGCCTAAAGAGACCTGGCCTTTAGGTGGAAGGAGGGAGTGGAAATGTGAATTCAGGCTGAAAAGCTGTTTGCAGACATCCAGTGAAGTATGCTGGTGGTGATGGTGAGAAGCAGTCAGATCCAAGGCACATTTTGAAGGTGAAGTTCACGACTCAATATGCGGCAAGAACAGAAAAAAGCATCAGGGATGATTTCAAGGTCTTTGGCATGAGAACCTGAGTAAATGGTGGTGCTATTAGCAACACAGGAACGACAAGGGGGAGGAGTGGGCGTTTTAAGGGGATGCAGCAGACGATGGGGCACCCAGCCTCACCACATCAGCGCACATTGGCTGACTTCCAGCTGCGGCACCTGCATGTCTCTGCCTGAGGCCTTTCTTCCATGCTCAGAAAACCACTGTGTCTGTGCCCGTGTGTCCAGCCCATCTTGTGGGAGCAGTCGCTCATGATGGACATCCAAAAGTTGGTGTATAAATACCCCAGCTTCCTTCTCTAGGGGGGAGTGGGGAGACATCAGGTAATCCTGATGTGTGTGCTCTGTACTGCCATTTCCCAGGGTCCCTGGTGGGACTGAGCTCCAGCACCCCACCACCCCAGAAGTAGCAATCCTCCTAACACACCCTGTGTTGACCTTCCTCCCTTCCTGGGGAAGCATTCTCAAGTCCCGATCAAGGTTCCTGTACCTCCCAGATAAGAATCCTTACACTTGAGTTCCTGCCTCTGGATCTGGTCTGGGAGAATCCAAACTAAGGGAAATCAAGAACATTCTGATGCCTTCTCCCCTGTTCTATTCATATCTACTGCTGTCTTACCTTTTGGCCACCTTTTCCCACTGCATCTACCAGGACAATAGTCCAGAATCAAGATAATCTGTGAACCTCAGTCACACATGGCAGGATCTCAACAGAGTAATTTTCATAAACCAGATTGCAAGCTGATCTACCCCCGCCCCTCGCCACAATCCCCGAGCCTGCTCGTGATCAGTTTCCTTTTCTTTTCCAACCACTCCTGTGCCACTACCCCATCCTGATTTCATATTTTCAACAACCAGCAAAGCATAGAAAGGACAATGATTTGAGCAGATCTGGTGAGCCATCGAATGGAAGAGACAGGAGAGCGAGGGATCTTTTCCATCCCCTCCTTCATGACAGTTCTAGAAATGTCCTGAGACAAGAAGGTCACAGACTTTTAGCAGCCACATCAAACGCTGTTTCTTAAGCACTGACTCCATGAGGAATTAAACCCTCCCATCGAGAGCCGGGGACAAAGAGGCCTGACTCGCCATACACTATCTCTCTTAGGGAAGCACGCGGTTTATACAGTAGCATTTTTTATGTCCCAAGTGATTCAGAGTCATCATTTTCCATCTTCCTTCTGATTGACTACGGAGAGAAGGGGGTGTTTAAAAAAAAACAAAAACGTGGTACAGAGCTCCTTTAGTTTTAAAAAAAATGTGTGGCACACATGCACAGTTTTCAATGTCCATCAGGCTCTCTGCAGTCATGATCATTCTTTCCACAAGACAGAAGGTAACAGGTGCAAAGTCGCGTCAGCAGTGAGGATGCTTGAGTCTGTACCGCTGGCGTACCAAGGGTCATTGAGACTAAGCACAGGCTTTGAAATCAGTCAGATCTGGGATCAGACTCCTGGTTAGTCATCGACTGGCTGGTTACTTTGGGCATGTTATTTAGCCTCTGTGAGCCTTGGCTTCCCCATGAGCTGAGTAGAGATAATATACCCACTGGTGAGGTGGCTGAGAGAAAGAACAGTGACACCGGGGCAGATGTTCCAGCGACATCCATCCCCTTCCCTCTCCAGTTATGTGTAGTGAAGGCAACCTGGATGATCCACTGTGACTCAGTAAAGGCCTGAGAAAAACCATCTCAGGGATCCTCAAGGCACAAGGTATTGTCACTGAAAGAAAAGGATGACACCCATGGGTCAAGGTTCCTTCCAATCCTCCATGCTCCTCCCTAAGCCCCCGTACTGCAGTGTGTGAGCTTCCTAACACCTGTCTTGCACCCATGGGTCAAGGTACTTCCCTGGCCCCCATGCCTCTCCTTAAGCCCCCTGTATACAGCTGTGTGAGTCTCTTGAACGTCCCTCTTGCACCCATGAGCCCCAGTATCTCTACCTATAAAACAGCCGATGAGTTCTGCTTTTAAAGTGTTGTATGAACTGAGGTTAGAGAGGCAGAGCCCAGCATAGTACCTGGCACACTGCAGACACTCAAAAAAATTGACCCTTTATCAATGAATGATGAATGCTCTCATGGATAGAAAGAACTCTGTTCCACCAACAACACACATCGCCCCACACACAACAAAACATCCTTCCAGCTCTGACTCTGTGCAGCACACTCACAGCAAGCTCTGACCTGTACTCAGGAGGCCCAGAGTGGCCAATCACACTGTCCAGTCCCATTCCAATGAACACACCAAAGGAAAATCACAAAGAAGCCAAGGGGCTCACAGCATGGCCCCCAAATATCCATTAATGCACATGGAATTTTCTACTTTACAAAGAAAAAGAAAACCAGACAGACACCATCTTAACCAAGTGATCAAAGTTGACATTGCCCGAAATAAGACATATTGACCTTATGCAGCCCTGATGTGATGCCTGGACAAGGGCATGTCACTTCTGGGGTATTCTTTCAGAAATGTCAGAACCCAGCCTCATCACAAGAAAATGCCAGACAAACCCAAATTGAGGTAGAATCTACAAGGTAACTGGCCAGGACTCTTCAAAAGTGTCAAGGTTGTGAAAGACAAGGAAATAATGAGCAACTGTCACAGACTGGAGAAGACATAAGACAAAATGCCACGATCTGAGTTGGATCTGAATAAAGTTTGCAGATCCATTTTTTTTTACGATGTTGAGGGAAGACTCAGAGGGGGAAAAGGCTGTGATATAAGTCCAACCAAAAGGTTCATGGAAGACAGAAAGCTAATCTCAGGAATTTGGCTGAACTATTGAGGGTGAGAAAGATTCATCAAAAGATTAAAGTCTAAGCACCATTTCCTTCTTTCTCACTTTTAAAACCTAATCACCAACGGGATTTTCTCTCCCTCATCCCTGTCCCTGAAAGTCCAACCAAGGGAGAGAAGAAATTTGAGTCACTTCATTCCAGCTTCACAGCAGTATGATGTGCTCCTGATATCTACATCAGTTATTGATATAAATATTAGATGGCAAAAAGTTAGATGGCTTCTTTGACATAATATATCACTCCAGTGGAATTGCCAAATTGGGATGTATCCCTAGCTTCAGGGTTTCCTAAAAAGCAGGCCCTTGATCCTCAGGGAGGGGACCCCACATATCCAATCTCGGTTAAGTTTGAGTTTTCAAGTTCACAGGAGCTCAGGTAAGCCTTCACTTTACATGTAAGGAGAACTGAGGCCTACAGAAGGAAAGCAGCCCAGCCTCAGCTGATGCAGTGGTTAACACAAACATGGCAGGATGCCATGCTGCTTTTTCCCAGCCGGGAGGTAACTAAGTACTGCAGCCTTATCGTCCTGACCAAGAACGACACCAACCTGAAGTGTTACACAGCAGAACACACGCGAGCTCCACCTGGAACTCTGAATCAGACTCTCTGACACGGAAGCCTAAGCATCTCTGCTTGGAAAAGTATCTGTGAGACTCAGATACAGAGCAAGTATTAACAGACATGATTCTTCAAGCTGGAATGTGTGTGTGTGTGTGTGTGTGTGTGTGTGTGTGTGTGTGTGTTTGTGTGTGTGTACATACATGTTTGTGCAAGTTTTAAGATTTCCAGAACGTATCTATCATTTCTGTTTTCCTTCCCTGTCCCCTGCCCTCCACCCCAAGTTTCTCTGGCCTGTCTTCACTGTGTCCCTGCCCACATCTTGTGCTTCAGGGTCCACTTTACATAGCGTTTGATCTCCTGATCTTTCCCAGCCTTTCTGTTTCAGCTTACTTGAGATCAAATGGTGACAGCTTTGGGGTCCACAGAATCCATGCATTCATTCATTTATACCTCGGAGACTATTTGGGTCCCTTAGGATACAGCAACGCTCAAGATGGACAAGATCTTTACTTTCATGAGTTTATATACTAGTGGGGGGAGACAGTCAATAAACAAAGGGAGATAAGAAAATAGCAGAAATGGTGACTGTTGTGATGAAACGGAGTCGGCATGATGTAATAGGGAATAGCAGGGGACTCCTTTAGATTGGGCGGTCAAGAAAGGGCCTGTTTAAGTTTAGGCTTGAACAAGAATGGGCCAACCCTGTACACACCTGGGAAAAGAGGGTTCCTGGCAAAAGGAACGACTAGTTCAAGGGCCCAGGATGAAACTCAGCGGGTTGAAGAGAGACAGGGAGTGTGTCTGGAGCACAGTGAGTAGAGGGTAGAGGGGTCCCAGATTGAGCCCACAACACACAGGGCCTTGGAGGACACAGGAACGACTGTGGGAAAACAGATATAGATGGAAGAAGGATAGAATCCAACTCTTGCTTTAAACAAATATTCTGGCTGCTGTTGTGTGGTGCACAGGCTGGGATGGTAGAAATGGGCCATGGATTAGACGCAGGGAGACCAAATTAAGAGGATGCTGCAGTTAACCGGGTAGAGAATGATGGCGCCTGGGTTAGGGTGTAGAGATGAGAACAGTGACTGGAATAAGGGCATCTTTTAGAAGAAAAGTTGTCAGAACTCAACGATGAGCTCATTGATGGAGCATGAAAGAGGGAATCAAGATTGCTCCCAGGGTTTTGACCCGTGTGCCCTGAGGGTGGCATCCCTAGTGAAACAAGGAACCCAAGGAAAGGAGGAGACTGGGGACAGGACATGAAGAGTTTTATTTTAGACTTGTTAAGTTCAAGATATTTATGAATGAACTAACTGAAGCTCCCATCCCACTTCATACTTTAAGTAACATCAGACAGAACCATGAGATCCCAGACGCTGTCTTCCTTTTCCATTCCTTGTTAAGCAGGAATAAAGTGAAAGATAACTAAATAAAATATCCAGTCTTTCATAAAACACTGTTAAGGTTCAGAGATCTGGAAGTGGAGCCATATCTTCCCAGGCAGGATAAGTAGCCGCTGAATCACATTGTGGCACCGTGACGGTTCAAGTAACGGTTCAAGGGGCAAACTAATTAAAAATTTAATCCCACGATTTTCATCTTAATCTCTTTTTCCCATTAGCTTTGACCAATGCCCACGAATACAATTTAGCTGAACTTTTCATTTAGATAAATAACTGAGTAGGGTACCTAATTAGTCTGTGATGAACTAAAATGTATATTCTAATTACCAAAAGCCACACACTAATTTTGAAAGCATTTTATTAGCACAAAAGCTATGTTCCTGTTATCAAGTGAAATGCCCTTCCTATGTTACACTCACTGGTCACTCAAACCTGTCTCTCTTGACTTCCACTAGCCAATTTGCAGTGTGCTGTGTAGGGATGCAGTGCACTTGGGAAATGTCTGAACGCCTTTATAACACAATAGTGGAAGCAATAGTGGAAGTTGCACCAAACAGGAAGATTGCATGAACTTCTCAGCTATCTAGGAACTTCTGGTGCATTCTGATTAAAAAAAAAAAAAAAGAGGCTAGAAACCATATAAAACAACTAAGCACAATTGAAGGAGGGGGTGGCTTTAAGGAAGGGCAAGTTTCATGGCCTGTTCCAATGCCAAGGAAGAGATCATGCCTCTGCTCCCAGGTCTGCAAATCAGGAGACACTCATTGGGGGACCATCCTTTCCTGCATAATCTATGGCAAAACGTCTACTGCTTTGAAGTCCTACAGCACCTGTCTGCATGCCAACATTCTTAAGCCCCTTCAAGTAGAAGAAATCTGTATTTTACAGACAAAAGTCAAGGGCTCTGGTCGCCTGTGGCCTCTCCAGCCCCTGCAACAGTGCTTTCTCTCCTTGATTTTCACTGCCATTCAGCAAAGGGGTGAGAAGAGTGAAGAATGGTGCCTGCCATCAGTAAAAACTATTCCATAAAGACTCTTCATGCTAGATGTGTCCTCAGCCACAGGAGGAAAGTTCACTAGACAGCAGGAGTGGGCAGTGGCTGGGCCCAGTTTCATGGATAAGCCTAAAAGGGGAAGGTAATGGTTTCCAGGCTGCGGAGGCCCTCGGTACACACACACTCGATGGCCAGCAAGCCCTGGCTACTGGGCATCATCATCTCTATGTGAATACAGCATCAGCCCAGTAGTAACTGGGTTCCTGGCACCATGGCTCTTACACCTCTAATCCCAGCACTTTGGGAAGCTGAGGCCAGGGGATTGCTTGAGCCCAAGAGTTCGAGACCAGCCTGGGCAATACAGCGAGACACCCCTCCCCCCAAAAAAATTAGCCAGGCATGGTGGTGCACACCTGTAGTCCCAGCTACTTCGGAGGCTGCGGTGAGAGGATTGCCTGAGCCCAGGAGGTCGAAGATGCAGTATGTTGTGATAGTGCACTGCAGCCTAGGCCAAAGAGTGAGATCCTGACTCAAAAAAAAAAGAAGAAATTAAAATTAAAAATAAATATATAGAAAATTAATTAACTAGTTTAAAAAATACTGGGTTCTGGGGTGGGTCTCATCACAAACTCACACCCCTCCGTCCCTCCCCTCGTCGGTCCCCTCGGACGCCCCCTCGAGCGGGACAGGCCCCGCCCCCCGGTCCCCTCACCGACGAGCCGCTCCGGCAGGCAGGCTACCCTGGGGCAGAGGCGAGATTGCGGAAGGGGAAGGGGGCGTAGGGAGCAGAAATGCCCTAGTATTCTCGGTTTCCTAGGGATCCCGGACACGCGGAGAGGAAGTGACGTCAACTCGGCATCGGAAGCGGAAGTTGTGCACGGGTCCAGCTTGCCGGCATGTTGTGTGTGGCAGATGAATATTCCCACCCCCCCCTTGTCTCTTTCTCTCAGGCTCTGAGTTCTCGCACCCTGCAGAAAGAACGAATTGACCATCTCCTCCTCCTCCCTCTCCTCCTTCTTCCTTCTCCCATTCACGAAATGAGCATTTATTGCGATCTGGCTGTGTGCTGGGAACAAACAACGTGGACGCACGTGGAAACGTCCGCGTGTATGACACGCAAGGGTGGTCGATCCGCAGCCTTGGCGAAGGGTTTCAAGCCCCAGGCCCGGGGCGTACCGAACGCGGATGACGTGGCCGGTGCTCAGTGACTTCTGCGGAGGCTCGTTTGCTTCGGGTTCCTTGGA
>NW_007252492.1:70932-71877 GCF_000164805.1 Carlito syrichta | reverse complement strand
GGGGTGGGGGTGGGGCTTCTGGGCTGCTAGCTCGTGGGTGTTGGGGTACCACATGCTGACAGGGAGCACAGGACCAGCAGCAGATGTATGGGGGACAGTTTGGTTGAGACATGTGAAGCCTGAGAGGCCTTCCATGAGAAGCTCAGCAGGCCCATGGGTGTGCCCTTTGGCCCTTTGGGATCTCTTGGATGAGAGCCTGAGCTGGAAGCCCGGGTCTTCGACCCTTGCCCGGGGATGGGGATAGGGATGGAGCAGGAGCTTGGAAGCCATCCCCTGGCCCAGGATAAGCACCAAGGGCTCCCCAACTTCAGGAGAGGAAGAAGAGGAGCCCGCGGCCTTAGGAGAAAAACAAAAACAAAAACCAGGAGATCCTGGCATGGCAGGGAGCAGAGGCTGAGTGGTTCACGGAGGGGTAAAGCAACTGGGTCAGTTTTGCTGAGACCTTAATGACACGAAGACAGAAATGTCACGACTAAACGACATCGCCACTAACTAGAGCAGTTTGGTTGGAAGGGCGGGAGGAGACCCGCTTGGGGTGAGTCGAAGAATAAGTGAGAAGACGGAGACACCTGAGTAGAGATGAGTCTTCCGAGAATTTGTCTGTGAAGAAATGAGAGTGATACTGGACAGAAAGTGGTAGGTTTTTTTTTAATTACTATTTTTTTTTGAGATTGTAGAGACAAAAACTTGTTTAAGTATAGATGGAAAGGAATCAGAGTTTTTTTTTTTTTTTGAGTTGGAGTCTCACTCTGTCATCCAGTCTGGAGTGCAGTGGCTGCTCCCGGCCACCACAGCCTCGACCTGCTGGGCTCCGACGATCCTTCGGCCTCAGCCTTCCAAGTAGCTGGAATTACAGACAGCGCGCTACCACGCCCGGCTGATTTTTGATTTTTATTGTAGAGATGAGGTCTCGCCAAGTTGCCCAGGCGGGTCTTGAACCCGCGG
>NW_007252492.1:54310-70844 GCF_000164805.1 Carlito syrichta | reverse complement strand
GGGGGGGGGGTAGGGGAGGCGGTGGGGAGGTTGCAGATCAAGGTAGAAGAACTGACCTCAGTAACTCTGGGAAAGAAAGACAGGGTGTGGGCAGTCGTGGGCAAAGTTGGGGCAGGTTTTGCATTTTACAAACGTAGACAGTACTATGAACTGCAACGTCACCCTAATTTTGAACAGGAACCATGACTGTCTCCTGGCAGATGGTAGTAAAGAGCCTTGAGGGAAGTGTCCCTCTTTCTAATTCACACAAAGTGGCCATAGCAGCCATGAGTGGAAGTTTAGTGCTGGAAGTTGAGGCACTTCTTGTCTTGTGTATATTCTTTCGGGGAAAAGGAGGTGAGGTCTTTGAAGTGTGGTAGGGGACTTTTAGAAAATGCTTCGAACATATATCATTGTCAAAATGTTGCCATATATTCTTGCTCATTAGCAGACCTTGAACAATTATAATACAGTAAGAAAGCGATTGGCAGTAGTGGGAAATGGTGGTGGGGAGTGGGATTGGCAATTGAGGGAAACTGCCAGGAGAGGGAGGGGTATACCTCATCAACAAGGGTTCCTGCACAATCAACGTTTGTATACCTAACCCTGAGTTGTACCCCATGTCTTTATAATAAAAAAATGTGAGCCGGGCTCAGTGGCTCAGCCTGTAATCCCGCGCCTTTGGGATGCTGAGGTGAGGGGATTGCCTGAGCCCGCGGGTTCGAGACCCGCCTGGGCAGCGAGACCTCATCTCTACAATAAATCAAAAAATCAGCTGGGTGTGGTAGCACGCGCCTGTAATTCCGGCTACTTGGAAGGCTGAGGCGGAAGGATCGCCAGAGCCCAGCAGGTCGAGGTTGCGGTGGCCAGGAGCGGCCACTGCACTCCAGTCTGGGCGACAGAGTGAGACTCCAACTCAAAAAAAAAAAAAAGTGACAGTGTGTTAATGCAAGACGTCATGCCCAGCACCTGACAGTACCTGCAGTTAAAGTCGCAAACACCTTCCTGTGTAACCATTCCTGGCATAGCATGCCACACTTTGCCCAGCGTCTGCAGCTGAAACCTAAAACTGCAGGCTTTTGCTGTTATTCCACCACGAAGAACCCCTTTCCCCAAGGCCAACGTAAAACATATATAAGCTGAGACTCGACTGCGATCGGACCCAGCCTTTGTGACTGGAGTCTGCTGGGCCAAACGCTGGCATTCCAGTAATAAATGCAGCTTCCTGCTTGTTAGGGTCCGGATAGGGTGAGGGTGGGTGGATGGAGAGGTGGAGAGGCACAGGAAGGCGCAGCACCGCTGGAGCTGGCAAGACGGAGGTGCCGCGCTGGCAGCCCAGAGATTGGAGTAAATGCAAAGAATTGCAACACACAAAGAGGTGAGAGAAGATAAGATTTATTTAACAAAAGTTCACCCCCACAGACAGGGAGCGGGCCTACACTCTAGGTGAGTGTGGTGGCATAGCTCCCCAAAGCCCTGGCTTAAATCCTTTTCCTTGGAGATGTTGCAATCAGGTAGACGTGACTGCTGTGACTTCCTTATCGACCACCTGTGGATGTCTTGGAGAACCTGTGACACAGAGACCCACTAGTGTCTGCCCACATCATCATAGCCCCTAGAGAAGGGTGTGACAAAAATTATAATTCTCCTGCACCTTCCCGAACGATATTCCTTAGAGCTAATGGAGGGTGCATTTCCCCTTATCTCCTAGGCATTCCCAGTGGGTAGCTTTGGGGGATCCTTGGTTTCTCTGTAGATAGTGCCCAATTTACTGGAAGATCGAATCTCCACCTGCTCTTCCTCTGAGCGGTTATAACTTTTGTAATTACAAGTTTCATGACTTTTACAATCCTTGCCCAATGCATGATGCCCTAGGCCTTGTAAATTCCCTTTACTCTAGGTAAGCTTGATTGCCGCTGTGAGATACCTCTGATACCTGGCACCAGGAGTCTGTTTCTGAAAAGACAAAGTTGGCAAAGTTGATTTTACCTAAAGTGTGCATTTCTTCAAAAACATAGCTTCTACTTTCTCATCATTGTGTCGGGGTTTAAGAACAGGAAGAAAAATGGTTTTCCACTCTCAGTCTGCCCTTTCACTGCTTACCAACCTCGGTGTTACAGTCGCTCTGATTTGTTTTCCCACAATAGGAGGAGGAGGAGGAGGTCTCTGAGAGATTTCAGATCAGTGGAGAAGGTGTACACAGTTGTTGGAGGGAAAGAAGAAAAGCAGATCTTAGCTATCCCTGGGTAATGACTCCACAGTAACCTTAAAATGTCTGAAAATCAGGAGCTAGGCTGATAGCCTCCTTAATGCAGGGGTCAGGAGAGAGCAGATGAGACTCTACCCTGCGAATGACCAGAGATAAGCCAGTGCTGCCTATTGTTCCTGGTACCCTTGCCTGGCTCCTGGTAGTCCATGTCCCATCATGACTCTACTTGTCCCACACTTAAAATGTCTTCTTGTCATTGAATCCAGTAGATTCTGCCTTACTATGGAATCTTCTTTAGTGTAATTTTACAAGTCTCTCGGTGAGTTCAGGTGTTGACCAGGATACAGCTGAACTTAAGACAAAGAAGCTAAGCAGTCTCTGAGCCCCTCTAAGACCCACAGATTGAGGAGCTGGAGTCTGCTTTTTTTTTTCTGTATAGAACACTGCCTTTATTATTTTGTAAGAAATAACTTTTCTGTGAATCGGGTGCTTATGAAAATCTCAATAACCAAAATAAAACTCTATATCTTAAAAGAGGTGCTTTGGAGGGGACTTTCCTTTGCCTGGGCACATACTGGCTGGATGCAGGCCCAGTACCACTGTGCCTTCCCTGAGGTACCATTGCAACAGCTATATTCTAATAAGTGTTCCACAGGAACTTCAGCTGCACTATAAAAGTTGGGAATGACTGATGCGGTGGTATACCATGGACAAAGACAGGTGCATGCCCAGAGATAAAGTCCTCATCAGCACATAAGACTGAGGAATGATATCTCTGAGGTCTGTATGGGCAATGGATGAAATCATCAATGTTCACATTATCTCATTTTTTTGAGGCATTTCTAGGAAACTGAGCTAGTTTTTTGATCCCCCCCCCCCCCCCGTTTTTGCATCTTGGCAGAAAGATTGAGATGGTCTAAACCTTGCTGATTATCTTGTCTTCTACCACAGATTTGTTTTCCATTTTGAAGAGAGCTGAGATGCTGCCCCCATGTAATAGGGAAATGGTTTTCTGGGTTTTTTTGAAAATGGAACCAGGGTCTCACATGTAAAAATGCATCAGGATTTCTGCTTCCAGGATAATGGAGTGAATGTACTCCCTCCACCCCCACAAAGTACAACCCAAAACCCTGGACATTATATGTAAAACAAGCATAAGAAGACTGTGAAAGATGGAGATAGAGAGGTGGAACAATCAGGAAACTTGGGACCCAAGCAGCATGGCAGTGGCAGGTTTGATGGGTCTTCCTTTTGCCTCATGTCCCAGACCTAAGACTGCAGAAGTCAGTGATCCAGAAATGCTAAGGGTTGCACAGAAAAGAAAAAATATCTCCAGCAAAATCCTGTTGGTTCTCTCTCACTAAAGGACCAGGAAAGGGGCAACCTAATAAGACAAAACAATTTTGGACAGTAACTACTCTATTCCAGCCAAAGACCACTCACAAAACAAAACATCAATGCCACTGCCCACACCCACTGATGTATATCTAAGTGTTTGTAGAAAAAATATTTAGGACAATTATAAATTGAAGAAGGTAAAGGAATATATAGGATGGATTTCTCCACTTTACTCAAACTGACAAATAACCCATAGAATGTGATATTGTGTATATATTAAATGAAATGCCTAAAGCAACCATTAAAAAGGATACACAGAGACACACTCAAAAACAATGTAGATAAATTAAAATGGAATTATTTTTTAAAATGTTAAAGTAACTCAGGGGGAGGCAAGAAAAAGAAAATAGAAATGAGAAACAGAAAGTACAAAATGGCAGGCTTAAGCCCTAACATATAAATAATTATATTAAATGTGAATGGTCTAAATATACCAGTTAAAACACATAGATTGACTGGGTAGGTGACAAAACATGACCTAACACATGCTGCCTGTAAGAAACTCACTTCAAAAATAACAATATGGGTAGGTTGAAAGTAGAAGGATGGAAAAGATATATCAAGTAAACAATACAAATAAAGCAGTAGTCGTTCTATTAACATCAGTTAGGTAAATTTCAGGGCAAGGAAAATTACCAGAGATAGAGAAGGACATGATAAAATGATAAGAGGGTCAATCCACCAAGAAAACATAGCTATCCTAAATGTGTATGCACCAAATAACAGCTGCAAAACACATGGAGCAAAAAAACCTGATAAACTGAAAGGAGAAATAGACAAATTCACTCCCCTCTCTCAATAATTGGTGGGGCAACTAGACAGAAAATAAGCAGGAATGTAGAAGAATCCAGCAACACCATCGAGCAACAGGATCTCATCAGCACAATATAACACTCCACCTAACAACAGAATGGATATTCTTTTTAAATTCCCATGGAACGTACACCAAGATAGACCATATCCTGGGCCGTAAAACAGACCTGGACAAATTTAAGAGTGTTCAAACCATATCAAGTGTGTTCTCTGACTGCAAAGTGATCAAATTAGGTAACAGTAACAGAAAGATAACAGCAAACTCTCCAAACACTTGGGAGCTAAGCAACACATTTCTAAATAATCCATGGGTCAAAGAAGAGGTCTCAGAGGAAACAAAAAATACATTGAAGTGAACGAAAATGAAAATAAGCATGTCAAAATTTGTGGAACAGAGCTAAGTGGTGCTGAAGAAAAACTTAAAATTTATTTTTAAATTTCAATAGCTTTAGGGGGGTACAAATAGTTTTAGTCTGGACTTTAAGTGCACTCCCCACCCCCACCTGTAAACATTGTACCCAAAAGGTCATTTTTCCCCTCTTCTGAGTCTTCAGTATTCATTATACTATTCTCTATGTCTTTGCAGATCCTTAGTTTAATTCCCACTTATAGGTGAGAACATGTGGTGTTTGGTTTTCTGTTCCTGAATTAGTTCACTTAGGATGATGTTCTCCAATTCCCTCCATGTTGCTGCAAAAGACATTATTTTACTCTTTTTGGTGACTGAATAGTATTCCATTATATGTATAGCACATCTTTATTATTCACTGATTAATCGATGGGCATTGAGATTGATTCCACATATTTGCGATTGTGAATTGTGCTGTGATTAACATATGAGTGCAGGTGCCTTTTTAAATATAGCAACCTGTGTTCTGAGGAAAATATATAGCACTAAATGCATACATTAGAAAAAAGGAGCCGGGTGCGGTGGCTCACGCCTGTAATCCCAACAGGTGGAGGCAAGAGGATTGCCTCAGCCCTGGGGTTCGAGACCAGCCTGAGAAACTTGGCGAGACCTCGTCTCTACAATAAATCAAAAAATTATCTGGGCTTGATGGTGCTTGCCTGTGGTTCCAGCTACTTGGATGGCTGAGGTGGAAGGATCGCCTGAGCCCAGTAGGTTGAGGCTGCTGTGGCCATGAGCTGCCACTGCACTCCAGTCTGGGCAACAGAGTGAGATTCCAACTCGGGGGAAAGAAAGAGGAAAACTCGAATCAATCATCTTTCCTCCCACTGAAAGAATCTAGAAAAAGAGAGCAAACTAAACCCATTACAAGCAGAAGGAAATAATAAAGAGTAAATTGACAAAGTAGAAAACAGAAACACTATAAAAGCAACTAAAAAAATGTTGGTTCTTTGAAAGGATTTTTTAAAGGACAAAGCTTTAGCAAGAAAAAGACATGAATTACTAATATTAGAAATGAAACAGATGATACCACTATAGGTCCTCCAGTATAAACAAGACAAGAAGGGAATGCAGTCAGTCTCTTGAGGAGAGGCAGAGTCTTGAGTTACGCAGCCAGGGTTAAAATCCTGGCAGAGTGAGCCTTAGTTTCCTTGTCTTTAAAACTGAGATTTTTTTTTTAAAAAGGTATCACTCCAGTGCCTAGGGTGGAGTGCAGTGCTGTGATCATGGTTCACTACAGGCTCAGGCAATCCTCCTGCCTCAGCCTCCCAAGTAGCTGGGACTACAGGTGCATACCACCACGCCTTGCATTTTTTGTAAAGACGAGGTCTTGCTATGTTACCTAGCCTGGTCTCAAACTGCTGGGCTCAAGCAATCCTCCTGACTTCCAAAAGTGCTAGGATTACAGGCATGAGCCACCACATCTGGTCATTAAAATGAATATTTTAATAATAACGTTTTTTTTGAGTCAGAGTCTCACTCTGTCGCCCAGGCTGGAGTGCAGTGGCACACTCACGGCCACCCCAGCATCAACCTGCTGGGCTCCGGTGGTCTTTCTGCCTCAGCCTTCCAAGTAGCCAGAACTACAGGTGCATGCTACCACACCTGGCTAATTTTTAAAATTTATTGTGGAGATGAGATCTCGCCAAACTGCCTGGGCTGGTCTTGAACCTGCAGCCTCAGGCAATCCACTCGCCTCGGCCTCTCAAAGCACTAGGATTACAGGCTGAGCCACCAAGCCCAGTCATAATAATAACTCTGTTAATAATATCTCTAGGATGCTATGAGAAATGAATTAGTTAATACATTTAAAGCACTGAAAAAGTGCCTGACTAAAAGTACTGTCTATTGTTGTTATCATTTTATTGCTAATCTTTCAGAAAACTGGGACTGAGAACATGGGAAAAGGATCTCTGTTCCCAAAGTAAGTGTGACCTGAGATCAGTCTTAGCCCTTTTGAGCACAGTATGGAGGATAATGGGTGAATCAAATGTGGTATGTCCGTACAATGGAGTACTGCTCTGTAATAAGAAGAAATGCCTACCAACATGAATGGATCTCAAGATAATTATGCTAAGTGAAAGAAACAAAGTGTGGCTACTGTATGATTCGAATTCTATAAAATTCTGCAAAGCTCAGACTAATCTACAGCAAAAACAAAACAAAAATGGAACTCAGTCTGGGAAAAG
Organism: Carlito syrichta; assembly: GCF_000164805.1. NCBI lineage: Eukaryota > Metazoa > Chordata > Mammalia > Primates > Tarsiidae > Carlito > Carlito syrichta. The sequence goes on along the minus strand of NW_007252492.1, from coordinate 63,847 downwards.
CAGGCTGGAGACATCACAAAAGGCATGAAGAAACATTTGGAGGTTGATGGGTATGTTCATTATCTTGGTTAGGGTGGTGGTTTCGTGAGTGTACACAAATGCCCAAACTCATTAAATTGTATGTTTTAAAATGTCCAGCTTATTGTAGTTTACTTGAAGCTTAAAATAAACCCACCTCTGAGCTGCATCCAGTCTTAACTTTTGCATTGTGTGTGTTTCAGATTCTCCCCCGCCCCCCCCACCTGAACCCTCTCAAACTTATTCTGTTCATTCCCTAGGCGTAAGCCTTGGGAAATTGAATTTGATGCCTATGACTCTTATGTACGACCTTCTATATTACTACATAAGCCTTTATGAGCATTATATAACATTGTTTTGCACCATTTTGCGTTTTTCATAAAAGAGTATCATTCCATAATTTGTTTTCTTTGTTCAACATTGTCATGAATTATGTAATTTTTGAGGCAGGTGTTACTGCTATTCTACAGATGGAGAAACTGAGGTTCAGTATGATTAGGTGAGTGATGAAACCAGGATTGAATCAGGTCTGACCTAAGTCAAAGCCAGAGCTTCAAAAAGTGACCACAGATACTTCGGTGTTTGGGAGGTTTCCCTCTGGGGCTCCCTTCACTGTGCTGCTATGAGCCAAGCCCTTCCAGGCTGTTTTCTCTTCTGGGCTGCTCTTGTGAGCATGGCATTCAGGTGGGGACAGGCCTCTCCTCACCAGATCCAGCCTGACCAGTGCCCTGCCTTGTTCCCTCTGCTTGGTTCTCCTGGCCTGACCCAGTCCCTCCTTCCCTTGTCCAGATAGGGCTTCTTCACCTCTTTTATGCCAGGACCCCTTTGGCAGGCTGGTGAAGCCCATGGGCCTCAGAATAATACTTTTAAATGCTTAAAATATGTAAGATCACCATTATTAAAAACAATTTTTTTGAGTCAGAGTGTCACTTTGTTACCCAGGCTGGAGTGCAGTGGCATGATCACAGCTCACTGCAGCCTCAACCTTCTGGGCTCAGACAATTCTCCTGCCTCAGCCTCCCAGGTAGTAGGGACTATAGGCACATGCCACCATACACAGCTAATTTTTAAAAAAATTATTTTTGTAGAGATGAGGGCTCACTGTGTTGCCTAAGCTGGTCTCGAACTCCCAGGCTCAAGCAATCTTTTTGCCTTGGCCTCCCAAAGTGCTAGGATGACAGGTGAGAGCCACCCATAGTGCCTGGCCACCATTATACAAATATTTTTAAATACATATGCTTCTCTATGAATGTCCCACAAATTCTAGCAGTGGGCCTAATAACCAATGTTGACATAGAGATGAGCATGAACTTGATTTCAATATATCTGTAACAACTATAACATGATATGAAATTATCTGTGGTTTCTATGGATGACAATAGGTAGGAACTGATAATGTCACTGGGATTTTTTTTTTTGTCTACTTTCCAAATGGAAGTGCTAAATTTTGGTTAGAAGTTAGCAAACATACAAGAAGGGATCCAAAAAACCAAAGCTGAGAATTACCTTTTGGAGGGTGGGTCCCTTGTAGTACACTCAAAATTTGTTCCTCTAGATTAAGTGGCCAGTTTTTATCTGGAAGTTTTGAAAAAGTTGTGTCACAATTTGCAGAAGAAACGTCCCGAGTTGTGGCAAACCGGTGACTGGTTCTTCCATCATGACAATGCACTTGCCCACACCGTGCAGACTGTTCAGCTGTTTTTGACCCAAAACAGCATGCCTCCATGCCCCACCCTCCCTATTCACCCTATCTCTTCCCCAAGCGACATGTTTCTTCCTGGATGAAAAAAGTCCTCAAAGGGAAACATTTTGCCAATGTGGAAGAGCTGAAACAAAAATGGCAGAAGCACTAAGAGGCCTCAAAATGGACAAGTTCAAAAACAGGTTTGAGCAGTGAGGAAAGCATTTCAATAGGTGCATTGCATCAAATGGAGAGTACTTTGAAGGTGACTGGAATTTAAACATGTAAGAATAAATATACACTCTCTAATAAATAAGTTCCAGGACTTTTTGGGTGCCCCCTCATAAATGTATTTTTCCTCATTCAAGTTCACAGACTCTGGAATTCCTTCCACAAACACATTAGGGGGTCGTGGACCCCAGAATTTCTATCTGGTCTAGCACCTCCCCAGAGATGAAGACCATGGGCTGGAGGAGCTTGGAAGGTTCTGTTTTGGGGGTAGGCAGAGAGCTGGTCCCAGGGTTCCAAGTTTTGTGTTAACGACAGTCCTCTTTCTGTTTCCCTCATCAGAATTTTCCAGAGCCTCTACACACTGCTTGACTTACCCAGGAACTTCAAAAGCAGACGCCTGCCAAGAATAACTCTTAACTCTTAGATTTAGGGTGGAACATAATATCAAAAGATTGAACAAAACTTTGCCAATTCCCAATTTTCAGTGATGTCATCTAATTCTGCAGAGCATTTGCTACAGAAACATTTTTTTCCCCCAAAGAAAATTGTTTTATGTCTTCATGTGAAAATAACCCCACTCCCGTGCTCAGCAAGACTTGCCCACTCCGCCAAAGCCCCTCGCAGGGCCCCCTCTGGTTCCTGGCCTCAAAGAACGCCCCGCCATCCTCAAGGAGTCCGTGGGGGTTTGCTTTAAAAAGGTCAGGCACTGTATTGTGTCATTTGTGAAGCTTACCATGTTTGCAGTCCAGCTTCCAGTTTCCCTGCAGCTCAGTTAACGGCTGGTGGTTCCTTGCAGTGTGGCAAGGCCCAAGGTCCTCTTCTCTCTGCCTCATTATTTTATATATTTTGAAATGTTAGCTTTTAAATTTAAAGATAACTTTTGCTGTTTGAGTTGGGGGAGTGGAGGAAGAAGCATGCTTGTTTTTAGAAGAAAAAAAATCCTCCAACATGGTTATACCCATTTACACCACACCAACAGGATGTGAGAATCTCAGTTGTTTCATAGCTTTGTCAGCACTGAGGATTTTCCATCATTTCATTTCAGCCATTATGTTTTAATTCACACTTTGTGTGTTTATTGGCCATTTGGATGCTTTCTTTTCTAGAATACCTGTTCGAATCTTTCACGTATTTTCCATTGAGTTGTATTCCTTTTTCTTACTTACTTGAAGGAATTTGTTATATGTCCTGGAGAGAAGTCCTTATCAGGTATGTGAATATTTTCCAAATCTGTGGTTTGTCTTTTTAACTCTCTTAATAATGTCTTTTGATAAATCAAAGGTCTAACTTTAATCAAGTCCAATTTACATTGTTTCCATTGTCTTGATGCTGCTTTTAAGATTTTTTTTTTTTGAGCTGTAGTCTCACTCTGTCGCCCAGACTAGAGTGCAGTGGCCGCTCCCGGCCACCGCAGCCTCGACCTGCTGGGCTCCGGTGATCCTTCTGCCTCAGCCCCCAAGTAGCTGGAATTACAGGCATGCGCTACCACGCCCAGCTGATTTTTTGATTTATTGTAGAGATGAGGTCTCGCTGCCCAGGGGGTCTCGAACCCGCAGGCTCAGGTAATCCATTCACCTCGGCCTCCCAAAGGCGCGGGATTACAGGCTGAACCACCGAGCCCGGCTAGATTTTTTTTTCTTTAAGAATATGGGTAACCTCCCTGAAATGAAGGTGCCTTGGTGCTTTTTTTTGTTTAGCCTGTCCTGAAGGTGGTGGGGAGCAGGGGGGTGGAGTGGTATGGTGATGGTTGTGTTCACAAGCCAGGCCTGTGTGCCCCTGGAAAGGCATTATAGCTCTGTCCAGTAAACATATGTTGCAAGCCACAAGTGTAATTTAAAGTTTTCTAGTAGCCACCTTTAAGAAAAGAAGTAACAGGTGAAATGAATTTTAATCATGTATTTTATTTAACCAAATATATCTTGATACCCAGGTCATTTCTATATTTAAAATTTTACCAGGCCCTAGTTTTAAAATTAGATTTTAATTTTAGTCATTGCAGTCCATACAAGCACTTAATTGTCACATCTCTCTGGTGGCTGTCATGTTGACCTACACAGGTTTCAAGGTTGACAATCGACTCTGGGAGCAAATGCCCGAGGTTCCAGTATGGCTATCACTCTGTAACAATAGTTGACACCTATGGACTGCTGCCTCCCAGCCAGGCTCTGTACATAAGAACTAAAGACACCGCTGGGTTCAGTGGCTCAGCCTGTAATCCCAGCACTTTGGGAGGCCGAGGTGAGTGGATTGCCTGAACCCACAGGTTCGTGACTCACCCGGGCAACTTGGCGAGACCTCGTCTCTACACTAAATCAAAAATTAGCCAGGCGTGTTAGCGCACACCTGTAGTTCCAGCTACTTGGAAGGCTGAGGTGGAAGGATCACCAGAGCCCAGCAGATCGAAGCTGCAGTGGCCAGGAGCGTGGCACTGCACTCCAGTCTGGGTGATGGAGTGAGACTCCAACTCAAAAAAAAAAAGAACTAAAGTTACCATGTGCCTAAGGCACACCCGATACTGCACATGCTTGTTCTCATTTAATCCTTTCAGAAACCTTTGAGTTTGGTAACGCTCTTAATCACCAGGGGTGGCTAACTTTAAGCGTCAAATGGATGGGCTATGGTGCCTAGTTACCAGGTCAAATGCAGTCCAGATGTTGCTATGAAGGTATATTTTAGATGTGATTAACATTTAAATCAATACACTTTGAGCAAAGTACATTGCCCGCCATAATGTGAATGGGCCTCATCCAATCAGCTGAAGGCCTTAAGAGAGAAGGCTGAGGTCCCCCAGACAAGAAGGAAAGGAACTCTGCCTACAATCTGCCTTCTGACTCAAGACTACAACGTCTACTTCTGGAATTTCCACACCGCCAGTCAGTCCCCCACATTTTTGCCTTTTCCAACCCCCACAATTACATGAGCAAATTCCTTAAAATGAAATCTCTCTTTCTGTCCACCCACCCCACACACTCCCATCATATTGGCTTCGTTTCCTCGAGAACCTTGTCTAACAGACCACCCATCCTGATTTCCCTCATTGGGGAAACTGAGGCAGTCTGGCTCCAGAGCTCATGCTCTTAACCTCTCTGCTGCTTCCACCTATTGGAAAACTATTTAACTTCTTAGGTCTCAATTTTGTCTTTGGCAAACCAAGATGAATAATAGTACCTAACCGACAGGTTTGTTGTGAGGACTGTTTGAGATAACACAAAGTAGCTGGCATGTGGTAAGTGTTCAGTAAGCAGGACTGCCATGTACTGATGTCTTTCATCTTAAAACACTCTAAGCAGAATGTATTACTCATTGACTGTAAATAGCAAAGATTTAAAGAAAAGGGAGGGCAGGCTTAGAAAAGAATATTGTATTAGACTTATTAATGACCTTTATTGCAGGCACTCTAGGAATACATTTTTAGTGTGCCCCATGTCAGTAAAAATGGTTGTTTTTAAGTAAGTCCCAACCATGTGCCTGGCACCTGAATTCCATCATCTCAAGAAATTCTCACGTGAATCCTATCAGGGTGGCATCATTGTCTTTTCTCAGTTTACAGACGAGAAACTGAGGCTGTGAGTGAAGCAGAAACCCACCCAGCTTCTAAAATGACAATCTCTCAGGGAAACAACTTCTTCCAACTACCTTTACACTATCAAACCATCAGGTTATTTGTTTTCTTTAATAATCCTTTACAAAGCAGCTTGTAAGCGAATTGAAATTAATATCAAATCCTTGTAGGAAAATTGAAAACTTAATCATTCCCTTCTTCTCCCTCATTTTTATCTGCTGCTGAGTGCACACATTTGTAATTCAACTTTGAAACTTTCACATAATCTCATAATGCTATTTTTTTCTTTTGCAATTTTGTGCAGGTAATCCCAAGGGAGATTTTTCATATATTGTGTGTGATTAAAATTGAATGTAGCTTGTAAAAAAAAATGAATTATTAATAACTGAGAGAAGCTTGTGTTCTTTGAAAATATTTTGTTGTTAAATAAAAGAGACTTCAGAATGTCAATACATTTCACTTTGTTTACTTTCCCTCTCCTCTTTGTTGTTTTCGTTCTATACATTGCAAATTGTTGTAATCCACAGATTAATTTTCAGGTATTTCTTTGAGTTATGTTCGGAAACGTCAGAGTTTATAGAAAGATTATTTTTGCATGTTTTCATACATTTTTCTCCTTCATTCTCCTTCCTTTTATGTCAGGGATGAATAAATCCAGTTTAATATGACTTTCATTTGTGAGGCTTAACATAGAAACCATTGCAAGGCTAAACCAAACCTCCTGTTTTTCACTGATTATCTTTTTCCTGTCAAAATGAACCAAGCCCTCTGGTTTGAGGATTTGAAAGAAAGAAGTCTTAAGAATAGTCCAAATCAAAGCTTAGGGGGTGAGCTCAGATTGTGTCTAAGTGTTTCCTTTATCTTCACACTCATACTTCTGTGAAGTGCCTTCCCAAAGCTGGTTATGCTGGATATTGAAGGGAAAGTGTGGGCTCCCAAGTGGCAATTCTGCCATGTTTATTGGGAGGCTGGATATTACAGGAGCTATTTCCTGCATGATCTTTTACCTCTAAGCCCTGGAACTTCTATGTACATGACTTTTGCCTGGCATAGTTACATTGGGATTGCTTAAATAGTTTACACTCTAATTTACGTTGGAATAGACCCATTCATGAGTAGATCTTGAATGCCTATATTTCAATGAAAGTGCTGTGTAATGACCTAGGGTGTTAGTCAATGGCACACTCCCTTCCTTTCTGGGATCTCTTATGTTTCTCTCATCTTTATGAACGATTCTTTGCTCTGTCTCTTGGGAAGCAAACAAAAGATAGTGGCAGAACCACATTTAGTGTGCTTGGGAGAGTCTGAATTTATTATGCTCAAATTATAATCTATGCATATTTAATCAGCTCCTCTTATAGGCAAAGCTTTGTTCTAGACCCTGTGTATAAAGATTAACATTGTCCCCTTAAATATCCATCCCTGGGATGGATATTTCTACGACTCTTCCTGAGGTTAGTTAAGCAATATGCAAAGCCTTAAAAATGTGTGTATCCTTTGATCAGGTAATTCCACCTTTACAAATGTAACCCAGGTAAGTAAATGAGAATGTGGAAGATATTTATGCAAATGAATGTTCATCATGGTTGTTTAGAATCATGAAAATGGGAGAACAGCCTTAATGTCCCACCATAAGGAATTGATAAATTAAGGTACCTGTATGCCCACACAATGAAATATTATGAAACCATTAAAACTGAGATCATAGATTATAGACATGAAATGATATGAATGATATAATTCCAAGTGAGATATATTTATATTTATAAATGATTATATAAATATATTGCACTCCTAGGAGAAAGCCAGATGGATATTGAGTAGTTGTTTCTGGGTGGTAGGATCATCATTGTATTTTTATGTTCTTCTCTTTGCTTTGCTTGTCTGCATTTTCTAATTTTTCTCCAGGGCCTAGATATTGCTTTTGAAATCAAAACATTCTATTAAAGTAAGTTTTTAAGAAAAATAAATTAGAGAGCCCTCCCTAGATTGCCACAGAACAGCAGACCATGCTGGAAGAACATAGTGTGGGAACATTCAGTGTTCATGGAGCCCTGCCTCTGTCTTCCTGTGACCCTCTGGCCCCCTCATCCTGACCCTCCTGCACTTGCCATGATTTTATTTCCTGACTTCAGAAAGTATCCCCTTCTCTTGCTCAGTGCAAATTACAGAACGGCCAGCTCAACGTCAGCTCAAACAAATCTCGAGTTTGTTTTTCTTCTTGTAACAAGAAGCCCAGAATCTCGGAGTCTGATTCTAGTCCCCGGCCCTAGTCTTAGGGTTAAAACTCAGCTAGGCAGGATCCAAGATCACAAGGTAGTCCCTTAAACCTAGAAAGTCAGAGCCCAGCTGGGCTCCTGTAATCCCGCACCTTGGGTGGCTGAGGTGAGTGGATTGCCTGAGCCCGCGGGTTCAAGACCCGCCTGGGCAACTTGGTGAAACCTCATCTCTACAATAAATCAGAAAAAAATTAGCCGGGTGTGGTAGCGCACGCCTGTAGTTCCAGCTACTTGAAAGGCTGAGGCGGAAGGATCGCTGGAGCCCAGCAGGTCGAGGTTGCAGTGACCGGGAGCAGCCACTGCATTCCAGTCTGAGCGACAGAGTGAGACTCCAACTCAAAAAAAAAAAAAAAAAAAGACCCGGGGGTTCGAGACCCGCCTGGGCAGCGAGACCTCATCTCTACAATAAATCAAAAAATCAGCCGGGCGTGGTAGCATGTGCCTGTGATTCCGGCTACTCGGAAGGTTGAGGCAGAAGGATCGCCAGAGCCCAGCACGCGAGGCTGTGGTGGCCAGGAGCGGCCACTGCACTCCAGTCTGGGCGACAGTGAGACTCCAACTCAAAAAAAAAAAAAAAAGAAAGAAAATCAGAGCCCACAGGGACACAGACAACATCAACAGCTCTGGAATATATGGTCATGGCCACCCCCTTACCTACAGGCCACCTCCCTACCAGCCCCTTACAACCCTTACTTCCCACGACAGGCTGTTTTCCATCCTGATAATAACAACTGCTAACAGTTATTCACATTTCTCTGTGCATCGACCGCTAGTATGAGCATTTACATGTCTTTTCTCAGATAACTCTCTGAAGTTGGTTCCTTATGACTCCATGTTCAGGCGAGGGAAAGGAGGCACGGGAAGGTTATTTAACTCGCCCAAGGTCGCACTAGCTCGAAAATGGCAGAGCAAGAATGTGGAATCCAGGCTGTGAGTCACTGAGACCCCAACCCCTAACCACTGGGTGTCTTGCTCCCCAGGCGACACCCCGACTGAACTGTTTGGTGTTCCTGGAGCAGACGGGTTCCCCTCTCCCAGCCTTTGGCTTCTCAGTCCTCCCTCCACAATTCCTGGCACCCACTGACCTTTCACCGTTTTGCAGTTTTGCCTTTTCTAGAATGTGGTGAGTTTAGTTCTCCTGGAGAGTATGTGGTGACCTTAGTCCCAACAGCGCCCTTCCTGCTATATCTAACTGTCTCCCACGCTTCATGGTTAGGTGTAGTGTATACCCTAATAAAAAAAGACGTGGCCCCATTTCTCCAGCCACCGAATATTTCCCTTTCTGAAGTGGTTCTTCGAAGAGCTAGAAACAGACCAGGAGGAATGACAAAGCGCTATTCACATCTTGTCCACTCGAGGGCACCAAGAGGCCACGTTTCTACAGCAGTAGTCCCTGAGCGCCTGGAGGCCTGGATTGCACCGAATTCATTCAAGGTTTCAGGGAAACTTAGGGGAAAGGATGTTGCAGCCTTTTATTTCAACATCCTCACTTTGCTGATGAGAAAAAAAATGCCACAGGGGTCTGGTCGCTTCCCCAGGGTCAGACACGAGGAATCACTAAATAAACAAATAGTAATTGCATCCTCATCCAGTCAATCCAATCCATGTTAAGTACCATCCCTGCGTCGGTGGCGGCGGGACAAAGCAGGCAGCAAAGAGGTGGCCCTACCCGCCCGGAGCGCGCCATCTAGTGGAGTACATGAGCAACGGCAGGTCGGCAAATCAAGTCCAAGTCCATTATCAGCGGTCACGGGGGGTGGGGGTGG
>NW_007252492.1:41044-54172 GCF_000164805.1 Carlito syrichta | reverse complement strand
TGGAAATCGTATTTCTCCCGAGCCAGGGGACAAGGGTTCCAGGAAGGAGGAACCAGGAGGGAGTGTTTCTTGGTCTGTGCTGGAATCCAGCTGACCAGCGGTGTGGATGGGCCGAGTCGGGGAAGGAAGGGGCGTGACAGACCCGGTGGGCCATAATGATCAAGCACGGAACCCTCACTGTGTACCAAGCGCTGCTCCGTCCGGTGCATTATCTCCCTGTGACCTCACCACAAACCCAGCATCATCGTGGTCACTTGGCCAAGGCGGGCACCCAGCCTGGAAGGCATCTAACTGGGGCTTGAACTTGTCTCACAACTCCAAGCAGAGGCAGAACTAATACTAATCCTCAAGATCCCGTCTCCTGCCCAGGACTCTCTTCACGACCTTTCCCTCCCCTTGCCTTTCAAAGAGCATCCTTGGACAACAGCTCTTGTGCCTGGGGTAGCAGTGGTGAAGATAGAGGTTAGACAACAATGACCAAAAGCTTCTTCCAGAAATCCGTGACCAAAGACCAGAAAGAGAAATTCCCAAAATTCACACGACGGTTGACCTCTTTCAAAAAAACAGTGCTTGCGAGAACACATAGCTCTCTGACCCCAGAACCAGACACGTGGGAGCGGGAGGAGGGAGCTGAGGAAGACACCTGCTCCATCCTGGACCCGCCTTGAGCTCTCGGAAGTTAGATGTCTGCTCTGAAGCCAAGCCGACATGGCAGGGCTCCTGGGAAGGGGATGAAATCATACACGCTAGCTTGGCTCATCCCAAGGTCATCTGACTTCCGAAGATTGAAGAAGGTGGGTAGCTGCAGGGCTTGTCATGATGGCTCCGGCTGGCAGTGTTGTTAGCAGAAGTAGGTATGGTGTGTATGGAGGCTGAAAGCGATGGGGTGCAGAGCAGGTCTGGGCCTTCTTCCTTAGCTCCGCCTCCTGGCCTCCTTCCTGGCCTCTCTCCTGCCCATAGGCCCTGGCAACCTCATCCTGGAGGTCAGTTCAGTCTCATTTCTTCTGCTGCCTAAACCCTTCCAGCAATCAAGGCACAAGCACCCTTGTCCCAAAGCTGCCACCAGCATCGTCTCCAGGTCTCCCAGTTTCCCCTTGGCCTCTGCTCATTTTTTCTTGTCATCTGGACACACCAGAGCTTAGCATTCATCCAGCAGGAGACAGACACAGGATTTAGAGTTAGAAAACCCAGGCTCGAGTCCCTGGCAGGCTGGCAGGCTGGCTGGCCCTGGATGCATCCTCACACCTCCCTGGCTCCCTCAGCCAGGCACAACACCTTGAATAGCAATGATGAGCAACCCCTCCCTCAAAGAGCTTCTGTTTCAGTATTTGCATCTAGAAAATGGGCATGATAACAGCTATCTCTTTGATTGCAAGTACGAAGGAAACGGACATACACAGAAGCTGTTTGTGAGTGTGAATGTGCCCTCCAAGGTATTTTCCCCCAACAATTCCTCCCCAGTTGCCTTGCTTTTCCCTATCTGCAAAATGGGTGAAGCATGCCTATTTATTCCTGGCACATTCTAGCAGAGCAGAGATAGCACAGAGATAGAGAGCTTGGTCTCTGGGGTCATCCATCTGGTTTTTCATCTTGGTGCTGCTTTTTTCTGCCTTTGGGACCCCGGAAGTTATCCGAACCCCAGGCCTGTTTCCTAATGTCCAAAATGGGAGATGATAACATTTCCTATTTTCCAGGGCTTATGGAGGATGCTACCAATTTCAGGGGGATGCTGTAACAAATTATCATAAACTGGGGGGCTTAAAAACAATAGAAACATATTCTCTTACAGTCTGGGAGGCTGGGAGTCTGAAATCAAGGTGTCGGCGGGGCCCTGCTCCCCACAAAGACTCAGAGAAGAATCTATTTTTACCTCCTCCAACTTCTGGTGGCTCCAGGCATCCTCAGTAGTGGCTATAGAACTCTGATCTGTCCCCAAGTCTCTTCTTCATGCACCTCTTATAAGGACACTTGTCACCGAATAGAAAGCCCACCTGGTTAATCCAGGCTGATATCAACTCAGATCCCTTAACTCAGTTACGTCTGCAATGACCCTCTTTCTAAATACGGTTGTGTTCACAGGTTCTGGGAATTAGGACATATCATTTGGGGTCACCATTCAGCTTACCCCAGAAGTCAAATGACGAATTGCATTGCAGGGTCAGCACAGAGCCAGGCGCACTGCACCTGTTCCACTGATGTGAGCTGTTACTGTTGCCTTAGGCTGTGCCTGAGGTGAAACTGTGGAAACATGTCTAACACAAGGACAGAAACTCCAGGGCTGGCAGCCAGGCTTGGGGCGCTGCATTTCCCAACTTGACCAGACTTGTGTCAGCTTTGAGATTCCTCTGATTCTCTCTGTTCTCAACAGGCATTCGGTGAAACCAGCAATTATTGCAAAGTTTGTGTTTTGCTTCATTCAAAGCTGGCTGGAGGTGATACCAGTCAGAGGTTGAGGAGACTAGGTTACCCAGCAAGAGGGGACAAAATGGCCAGCAAGGTGGTCTCAAGTATCATCCTCGAGTAGGCCAAGCCAACTGATCTCCGCGGGTAATGCCGGGCATCAAGTGCAAAGGTCAAGGTCATTTTTCATGGAAAGGAAGGGTGATTGCTTTCACCTTGAATCAGAGTCAGTTCCATGGCTGGGCTGGCCAGGGTATGTATGAGTGTCAGAGGGATAACCAGTTGGAGGAAGAAGAGAAAGAACAACTCAGGCCCAGGACGAGGGCAAGGAGGCTGAGGAGGCCAGACTGCTCTCCAGACCTTGCCACAGCTCTGTGGAAAGGAAAAGGACAGTGACACTGTTTCCAGTGCGGACAGGCCGTGAGACTGCTCAGGCAACCTCCTCAGCTGTCAAGTGAGGTCACAGCAGGACCTGGACCTTCAGGACTCAGCCCTCTGCAGGCACACAGGCAGTGCTAAGAGGTGCCTGTTGTTACTCTCACCAGCTGCGGAATAAAAACGGGCAGCAGGGACACTTTAGAGGTGACTGGGGCAGATCCAGGTCTTGGAAGGACCTGAGCTTTGACTCAACCTGTCTGCACCTGGGTTAAAGGTGAAGCCAGAGGGGCATCCTCACCGGGTGCAGAAAGCAGAGAGGGGAGGGCAGAGAGGGGCAGGCTGAGGTGGGAGGCAGAGAGAGAAAGAACCTCTGTCTCACAATTAATTTGAGAAGTGGCCATATCATTAGAAGAGTAGTATTTTGTAACTGTTGTGCAACCCTATTCTTCCCCCCAGAGAATCCCAGAAATAGCTAGTGGTTGAGGTCCTTGCCAGAAGTTTCTGGAAGCAATGCCAATATGGTGTCCTTGAATGCAGGCTGACAGAGCTGATGGTGGCCCTGTGATGGAGCCCGTTCCTCCAGTATTCCCTAACTCTCCCCAACAGAGGAGAGAGCCCACACCCTCTCCCTGAGTCAGAGGCCATGACCACGCCAGCCCCCAGGACTCTAATGCCCCTGGCTCCAGTGCCATTTGCAGGTGCTGAATTTCAGTCCAGATGAGAGACTGAACCTCATCCCAGACCCTGAGGGAATGAGTCTCCACTGGCCCTAGTTTAAGGTGGAGGCGAGGGGAGTTGGAGTGGGAGTGGGAGAGGGAATCGAAGGCGGGCCTGAGGCTGGACCTGGGTCTGAAGTAGGGCTGAAATTATCAGAAGGTCCTAGGCAAGGGTTGGGTTTGAGTCTTGGCTGTGTCAGGGGCTGGGGCAGGGGATTCTTTAGTCTGACATTGAACCTGAATGAATGAAGGGAAAGTCTAGTGGGGAGCTGCTGCCAGAAACCAGGACAGAAGCTTCCAGGACATGCTGGACAGAGAGAGGAGACCCCAGAAGAGCCGGCTTCATTTCTGCCACCAACAGTCCCCAGGTCTGGGGATGTAGGGTCTGCCGAGACAGTGCGGCTTCTGTGGTTTGCACTCAGTGCTCCAGGAGCACTGAGGGACTCTGCTGTCCTGCTCGTTGGCAGCTGACTCTAAAGTGGTCCCAGAATCCAGGCTGGAGTCAGGCTTTGGTGTTTTGAGAAACGGTCTCACCCTCTTTTCTTTCTCCCCCGAATCCGGAAGTCCTCTCTCTGTGTGACTTATATCTCCAGGACATCAGGGTGGAGGAAGAAGAGTCCACCAGTCTTCACATACCAGCTGCAGATTTCCTTTAGAGAAAGCACGGGGGAAGGCAGAGAGAAATGTGCCCTGACAGACGTTGACTGCCAGAGGCCAACATAGCAGGTGCTTTTACATGTAGCTGGGGTCTGTTTTATTTTTATTTATTTATTTATTTATTTATTTTAAAGATGTGGGTACAATTCAGGGTTAGGTATACAAATGTTCATTATGCAGAGACCCTTGTTGATGAGATGTGTCCCTCCTTCTCCTGGCAGTTTCCCACTACTGCCAATCCCTTTCTTATAGTATTATAATAATTGTTCAAGGTCCACGTATGAGTGAGAACATGCGGTAATCTGTTCTTTGTTTCTGTGATAGATCACTGAGTATGATCGACTCTAAATCCATCCAAGTTGCTGCAAAGTCCATGTTTTTCCTTCTTTATGGCTACGTGATATTCCATTGTGTATATGTACCACATTTTTAATTTCAGTCCAGCTTTGATGGGCAGCATGGTTGGTTCCATGTTTTTGCTAGTATGAATAGAACTGCAACAAACATACATGTGCAGATATCTTTTACCAGGGGTCTGTTTTAATCAGATATGGTAAGACACACAGACCCAGAGATGACATCAGGAAGGAGTACATCCCTACACTCACAGATCCCTAGAAGCAAGAGACACAGCATGTCCTGCAGGGCATGTGAGGAGGCACCAGGGTGGCTCAGGAGACAGGAGAGAGGAAGCATGGGCCACAGCCCTTACTGGGGACAGGAATGGGTGGGGCACATTTGCAGGCTTGGCAGGCTTACACTGGACTAGTCAGGATCACTTCAGTGGACCCAGGGTGCAGGGGCTGTCCTGAGCTTTGTAGTATCTGGCCCTGGGGTGATCAGCACAAGGAAATATTGGCTCAACCCGTGAAAGCTCAGTAAAGAAGAGAGCAGGCTGGTCTAGGCTGCTAAGTGGTGGGTTTGCATAGGAAAGCATGCTCACAGGCAATCACGAACTACCTCTAGGAACCGGCCAGCCCTGGGAGGGGCTGAGAGGCCGCCTCTCCCTGTTGACGAGGCCCCAGACTTCAGTGCATCAGGAATTCAGAAAGTAAGAAAATCCCATTGATACAGCAGGTAGAAGTGGTTCCTGCCTGGGTCCTGTGAGGAGGTGGAGTCCAGAGATTTAGCTTTAGGCTCTGAGAGTGCTCAGAGGGTAAGGAGATAAAGTCATGGGGTGAAGAATGTGGGGTTTGGGGCTGGCAGGCTCTGGCAGAAGAGAGGCAGCAAGCAGTGAGAGAACAAAGACCGGATCAACACAGGCACACCTGGGATGCAAAGGTGATGATAAGCCAAGGTGGAGGAACTCTGTCTCATTCAGGTGTCCTAAATTCCCTTAATCCCATCTATGGCAACTGAATCACCCATTTTGGGATCTGGCCCTGGGGCTTTCTGCCACACCCAGATCTGCTCTGAGAGCTTTAGTCCCTCTTCGACCTGTGTCCTACCTATCCTGTTTCCTAGAAGGATGCTGTCTTTTTCTAAGAGTTCCAATCCCAGATGTCTCGGCCCACAAACTGAAAGAAGCAAGACAAAGTTTTTGCTGGGATTTGCTTTCTTTACCTATTTTATCTATGTATTCATTTTTCTTCATTCATGATCAAAATGGATTCTTCTGCAGGACGCAATGAAACAGAAGGAAGACCCCACCACACAGGAAGTAGAACAGAAAGTTGGTGCTCCAGGAAGTGGGCTTGAGCTCAGCACAGGGCACTACACCTCCTCAGAAAAAGAGGGTGATTCCCCCATCATCAGAATCTCACTGCTCTCGGCAGCAGGGTTCTGAGAATGTACACTAGAGACCAGAGTTGCAGCCTGAGTCACAGAGCTGTGCCCCAGCCACAAAGGGAACTTGCAGGAGGGGGATAGGTGAGCCCACAGCCCCCACCCAAAGGCAAAGGGAGCAGATGAAGGCCAGGGAGCAAGAGGAGTGTTCTTGCAGGCTCAGATCAAGGAGCTGGGGAAGCCACCAGGGACCCAGTGGGAGCAGGCTCATCCCAGGGTCCCCAAACAGTAGACGGTCACACAATCACATGCCAGGGAAGTTGGGATTTGCTGCAACTGTTATGACTGAATTGCGAGAAAGAGACATGCCAGCAAGCCAAGTCTAATTAATTATGATTCTTTTATTAATGCACGGGTCAAGAGCAGGCTCATGCCGGAAAAACTCTTGATGCCCGAACTAAATTAGCAAGAAGCTTATAAAGGCAAAAACCACCAGTGGGCTACATAGCAGGGGGTGAGGATATAAAGAACTAAAACCAAAAGCAACAATCTCTTGGATTTCAGTTAACAAAAGTCATACAATTACACGGAACTTGTGGCTAGGGAGTCTTGCAAATGATCAGCAAGAACGGTCAGTGTGTTCGGTTTAAAAGCACGAAGCTGGAAGTCTGTGGTTAAGGGAACATTACAGCAATTCCATGTATACAATGGGGGTTCATTTCTAGGTCAAGCAGGCAGTTAAGATGGAAGACTTTGACAAGATGGAGCTACTTATGTCAAGTGAGTTATTACAAATTATTATTACTTATAGCAAGCATTAAGCAAACTAGTTTTATATTAAGCAAGCTATTTTATACCTTTATTGATTTTTTCAGATATTTCACAACTGTTGCTCAAAGCTGCCTCCCAAGGAACTCGGCCTTAAACCCACAGGAGGTGGGCCTTGTGCCAAGCTGGGGCCAGAAGCAGCAGGGGTCCCAGAGGGCTCAACAGGGTCACATCCCTACAGCCGTGGCTCTTCTGTGCCCCTTTTATCTCTCTTGTGGTTTTGTCACAGCACCTTTCCTGTGGGTTTCTCCTCCTATGTCACCCCATCTTGGGACCCTGGACTCACACAGATGGTGCTAGGAAGAGGGACAAGGAAAGAAGGAGCAATGCTCCACATTTCCCTAAGAGAAAGTAGGCCCCAAACCAGCTCAGCTTCCTCAGGTAAGCTCTAAGGGAGAGCCTGGGTCAGGCCTGGTGAGGGCAGGAGCAAAGGGAGCTCACAGGGGTTCAGAAGAGCATTCTTTTCAGTGGAGACTCTTGTAAGGCTAGCCCTGAGAACCTACCACTGAACTCAGGAATTAGTAGAGAGGGAACCACAGCCAGTGGCAATACTCGTAAGGTTCCACTCATGTGCCAAGTGCTTTTTCATGCAGCGCCCCTTGGGAGTCTCGCAACTGCCCAGGGAAGGGTGCAGACCAGATGCCACCTCAAAAGGGAAGTCTGAGACACATCCTCCGAAACCAACCACCAGTCCTTCCTCCATGTCTCACAGCACCACCTAGTGGCAAGGCCCTCTGCAAGCTCCTTGATTCTTCCAATTCTCCTGATAGGCAGAGCAGAGGCCAGAGTCACTTTCTGTTAACCTTCCCTTGGTGGGTTTTGCTGGAGCATCTGACTCGAGGCTTCCAGAGGCCCGGCATCGTCTCCAGATCAGCCCTAACAAAAAAGAAAGGTGCAACACACAGACGTACCTGGGATGCAAAGGTGATTATGAACAAAGGTGGGGGGGACTCTGTCCCATGCAGGTGTCCTAAGCTCTTTTAATCCCATCTATGGCTACTGATCACCCATTTTGGGATCTGGCCCTGGGGTTTTCTGTCACACCCAGATCTTCTCTGAGGACTCCAGTCTCTGCTCAACCCGTGTCCTACAAAGCCTGTTTCCTTGAAGGATGCTGTCTTTTTTTAAGAGTTCCAATCCCAGATGTCTCTGCCCGCCAACTAAAAGAGCCAAGACACAGTTTTTGCTGGGATTTGCTTTCTTTAGCTGATCTATGTATCCATTTTTCTTCAGTAGTGATCAAAATGGATTCTTCTGTAAGAAGCAGTGAAACAGAAGGAAGACCCCCCCCATAGAAAGTAGAAGAGAAAGTTGGTGCTCCAGGAAGTGGGACTTGAGCACAGCACAGGGCACTACACTACACCTCCTCAGAAAAAGAGAGTGATTCCCCCATCATCAGAAGCTCACTGCTCTCAGTAGCAAGGTTCTGAGAATGTGCACTGGAGACCAGAGTTGTAGCCTGAGTCACGGAGCTGTGGCCCAGTCATAAAAGTGTTTCACAGGAAGGGCAGAGGTGAGCCTACAGCCCCTACCCTCACCAGCCAGCCTGGAAGGTCCCCCACTTGCCTTGAGCTTGCTGTACCTTTTCATGTCCCTCTGGGCTGCCCTGTTTTGTGAAGCCATCCTGTTCATATAACCCCTATGTTAATTGTGCCCTCTACTCAGCTTACCCTGACTTGGAAAGCTTGGTCTGTTTAATGGAAAGACTCTAGGTTCAGAATCAGCATTTCAGAATTGGCCAGGGAACCTTGAGCATGTCACCCCGTGCTCTGAGGTTCAGCTGTTTCATCTGTAAAATACAAGACTTGAACTAGAGAGTTTTTCAAACTAAGTCCTATGGAAAGCAGAAGATGGTAAAACTTAGGGGAAAAACATTCCAGGGTCAAAAAAGACAATTCTGACTACAGCTCTATCTTTGCAGTTCCAAGGTATGTTGCCAAGAAAATGAGAGCATTCAGAGCTTTCAAAAGACTGCAGTAAATAAACCCCTTCAGTTCTCCGTATTCAGGCAGTCCCAAACTTTTTTTGTCAATGGAATATTTGTCTCCTTTTTCAGTAAAAAAAATCAATTTGAGGAATATAATCTTCAATAGATTAATTTTGAAAATAATAAAGGAGAAGGTTGCTAAATTCCCTTAAAGCTGTAAACTCATCAAATTTTGGAAAAATAGGAGTCTCGATTAGGAGAAACCATTTCATTTAAAAGTTACCATGCGATTTCTGACAAGATGGCAATGGGACATGTGGGACTAGGAAAGTCTCTGCAGATTCGAGAAGCAAGATGGTCACCGCATAGATGGATCCCTGAGATTCTCCGAATGTGAGTTTCCCAAAAGTTTTCTTCCTGCACCCCCCCGCCCACCTCCAGCTGCACTGGTACAAGGCTTGGGAACTTTTGGTCCCATGCAGGGCCAGACATTGCCGCCGGATGGTGGCTGCTCCACTATATGTGATTCGGGCCGGCTGAGGAATTCCAAATCCCGGGCCCCAGCTCCATCCCCCATCGCGACCAGCACCCAGCACGAAGCTGCCGGTTATGCAGAGGCTCTGAGCGCCCACCCCTTAGAGATACCAGTCCCATTTCTGGCTAAACTGCCCTGGGAGGGATCCAGAACCACCACCTGCCCTCTGGAGCTCTGGAGATTAGAAGCCCTGGGCCCACCCTGGCTGAAGCACTCAGCGTGCGTGACCACAAGCCTGTGAAAGGGGGCAGAACCCCAAGTTGGCGTAAGGTGCCAATCGCAGGCTTCCAGCTCCAGAGGAGGAAACACTGGACCCTGTCCTCCATCCCAGCTGGCTGGAGGCACCCCAGATCCAGCACCCAGCTGTGCAGCGGGTTCCACCTAGAGACCCACAGGAGGCCCCTAAAAGTGAAAGTAAAACTACCACCTCCACCATTTTCAAGGCATATTTACATCGCATCGCCCCACCCACCTAGCAGAGCCTCCACCTCAGTTCCCATGGTGATGTCATTAACAGGAGACAGAGTCCCTCCCCTACGCTGAATAGAGACTAGTGTCACAGACCTTCCAAACAACAAGCTAACTACCTGCAACAGAAACAGAGGAGAGAGGCTGGAGATTAGATCTCAGGAACTTGATCCACTAAGGGACCAGAGAGAAAAATCTACACAAATGAAGAAAAACCAAAAGAAGAATATGGGTCCTTCCCAGACTCCTGGCAGGGCAGACACTGAGAAAACTGACTTTGGAATGCAAACAACTGAATGGTCTCAAAATACAACCCTAGACATCAAGACATTATGGAGAGATTAAAAAGAATTGAGGAGACTCAAGAAGAAACTAGAAAGGAGCTGATATCTGAGGTAACAGTAATAAAGAATACTGTGAATGAAATAAACAATAAACTGATAAGCATGGAAAGCAGAATTACCCAAGCAGAAGAAAGAATCTCAGAGCTTGAGGACCAAAATATAGAAATAACCCAAACTCTCAAGAACACAGAAAACAAGCTCAAAAAGACAGAAAAAAAAAAAACCTTCAAGAGATGAGCGATTACCTCAAGTGGCCTAACCTAAGAGTAATTGGTCTGCCTGAGGCAGAAAAAGACACAGAGACCACATTGGAACAAACCTTCCATGAGATCATTCAAGAAAACTTCCCTTATCTAATCAATGATGCAAAAACTCAAACACAAGAGATCCAGAGAACCCCTGCAAGGCAACAAATGAGAAAACCAACTCCTAGACACATAATAATTCACCTAAACAAAGTAGACATAAAAGAAAAAATCCTAAAGGCAGCAAGAGAAAAAGGTCAGATTACCAACCATGGAAAACCAATTAGAATAGCAGCAGATTTATCTACAGAAACCCTGCAGGCTAGGAGAACTTGGAGCCCCATCTTCAAAATCCTAAAAGATAAATAATTTCAACCAAGAATAACCTACCCTGCCAGATTAAGCTTCATCAGTGAGGGAGAATTAAAATCTTTCCCAGATATCCAATCCCTAAGAACTTATGCTGCCACCAAACCACCTCTACATGAAACACTTAAGAAAGTACTAAACACAGAAGAAAAGAGCAACATTTTTCACAAGAGTACAGGAAAAAGAATAAAATACATATGAACCAACTCCCAAAACAAAAGAAAGACAATAAACCAAGTGGAAGAACAACTATAAAAGAACTGTATGTTAGGGATGAACTCTCACATTTCAATAATTAGCCTGAATGTGAGTGGACTAAATGCAGCACTGAAAAGACACAGAATGGCAAAATGGATAAAATATCACCAGGCAACAATATACTGCCTTCAAGAGACCCATCTCACTAGAAAGGACATGCACAGACTCAAAGCAAGAGGATGGGAAACAAATTTCCAGGTGAATGGAACACAAAAGAAAGGAGAAGTCACGATCCTAATTTCAGACAAAATACCATTTAAGCTATCAAAAATTAAAAAAGATACAGAGGACCACTACATAATGATAAAAGGCTCACTCCATCAACAAGAAATATCTACCCTAAACATATATGCACCTAACATAAGTGCACCATCTTTTACAAAGCAACTCCTAGGAAAACTAAAGAAAGATATTGACTCTAACATAATCCTAACTGAGGACTTTAATACCCCACTCACAACCCTGGACAGATCATCGGGACAAAAAATCAACAACGAGATTCGGAACCTCAATGTGACTCTGGACCAAATGGACTTAACTGATATCTACAGAACACTCCATCCAAAGACCAGAGAATACACATTCACATTCTACTCATCACCGCATGGGATGTATTCCAAGATAGACCACATACTCGGCCATAAATCAAGCATAAGCAAATATGAAAAGACAGAAATTCTACCATGCACCTTCTCGGACCACAATGGAATAAAAATAAACATTGACACCAACAAGGTCCCCCCAAAACCCACAAAGACATGGACACTAAACAGCATGATGCTAAACAACTCCTGGATCAATGATGAAATCAAAATGGAGATCGAAAGATACCTGGAAACAAATGAAAATGAAGAAACATCTTACCAAAATCTCTGAGATGCCTTAAAAGCTGTAGTAAGAGGGGAATTTATATCCCTACAAACACACATGAAGAAAATGGAAGGAGCACAAATTAATAGCCTAACAAGTCACCTAAGGAAGTTGGAAAAGCAAGATCACAAAAACCTTAATTTCAGCAGAAGAATTCAGATCACCAAAGTAAAAGCCCAAATCCAGGACATAGAAGACAAAAAGATAATACAAAAAAAATCAATGAAACAAAAAGCTGGTTCTTCAAAAGGATAAACAAGATCGATGGTCCCCTAGCTAGACTGACCAAAAAAAAAAAAAAAAAAAAAAAAGAGAGAGAAAGAAAAAACCCAAATAAGCACAATCAGAAACACAAAAGATGAAGTCAAATCTGACCCTGAAGAAATACAAAAGATCATCAGAGACTACTATGTACACTTGTATGGAAACAAACTTGAAAACCTCAAGGAAATGGAGGACTTTCTGTCATCACACAACCTGCCTAGGTTGAAACAAGAAGAAATTGAGACCCTTAGTAGACCAATAACAATCAAGGAAATTGACTATGTAATAAGAAAACTACCTACAAAAAAAAAAACCCCGGACCAGATGGCTTTCCAGCAGAATTCTACAAGACATTTAAGGAGGAACTGATTCCAACCCTACTGAAGCTATTTCAGGCAATTGAGAAAGATGGAACCCTCCCCAAATCATTTTATGAAGCTAACATCACATTGATATCCAAGCCAGGTAAAGATCCAACAAAAAAAGAGAACTACAGGCCAATATCTTTGATGAACATAGATGCTAACATTCTCAACAAGATCCTAGCAAACCGAATTCAACAACACATTTCAAAAATCATCCATTATGACCAAGTAGGCTTCATTCCTGGGATGCAAGGCTGATTCAACATTCGCCAAACAATAAATGTAATCAAATACATCAACAGATGTCAAAACAAAAACCACATGATTATATCATTAGTTGCAGAAAAAGCTTTTGATAAAATCCAGCACCCCTTCTTGATAAAAACCCTTGAACATCTAGGCATACAGGGAACATACCTCAAAGTAGTAAAAGCCATCTATGAGAAACCCAAAGCCAGCATACTCCTAAATGGACAAAAATTGGAACCATTTCCCCTGAAAACTGGAACAAGACAAGGATGCCCACTCTCATCCCTCCTGTTCAATATAGTATTGAAAATCCTGGCTAAAGCAATCAGAGACGACAAGGCAATCAGGGGTATCCAAATAGGAAAAGAGGAAGTCAAATTATCTCTCTTTGCAGATGACATGATCATATACCTGGAAAACCCAAGAGAATCTGTCAAAAACCTCCTTACACTGATAAAGGCCTTTGGCAAAGTCTCAGGATATAAAATAAATGTGCAAAAGACAAGAGCCTTTCTTTACACCAATAATAA
>NW_007252492.1:10775-40801 GCF_000164805.1 Carlito syrichta | reverse complement strand
AACATTCTTCTCAGACCTAGAAAAAACAACACAGGAATTCATATGGAAACACAAACAACCAAGAATAGCGAAAACAATCCTCAGCAAAAAAAACAAAGCAAGTGGTATCACATTACCAGACTTCACAATTTACTATAAAGCTACAATCATCAAAACAGCTTGGTATTGGTATAGGAATAGTCATATAGACCAACAGAATAGAATTGATATTCCAGAGGCAAGACCTCAATTCTCAACCAACTCATTTTTGACAAAACCTCCACCACCTACCACTGGGGAGAGGAGAACCTATTCAGTAAATGGTGCTGGGAAAACTGGCTGACCACATGCAGAAGATTGAAACAGGACCCCTATCTATCCCCATACACAAAAATTAACTTCAAATGGATCAGGGACCTAAATATAAAACCTCAAACCATAAGAACCTTAGAAATGAAGGACATACCCTCATGGAAATTGGAACTGGCATCCAATTCCTGAACAAAACTCGAAACCCACAGGCCATAAGGGATAAGATAGACAAGTGGGACCTCATTAAACTGACAAGCTTCTGCAAAGCCAAAGAAACCATCAAGAGAGCAGGGAGACAGCCTACAGACTGGGAAAAAGTATTTGCCAAACCAGGTCTGACAAAGGCTTAACATCCTGGATCTACAAGGAACTCAAACGTGCTGAAAAGAAAAAAACAAACAACCCCATTATAAGGTGGGCAAAAGATATGAACAGACACTTCACAAAAGAAGACATCCAAGCAGCCAACAGACACATGAAGAAATGTTCAACCTCATTAATCATCAGGGAGATGCAAATCAAAACCACACTGAGATACCACCTAACTCCAGTCAGAATGGCAATTATCAACAATTCAAAAAATAACAGCTGCTGGAGAGGGTGTGGTGAAAAGGGAACACTTCTACACTGTTGGTGGGAGTGTAAACTAGTGCAACCTCTGTGGAAAGCAGTGTGGCCATTCCTAAAAGCTCTAAATATCAACCTCCCATATGACCCTGCAATCCCCCTACTAGGAATATACCCTGAAGAATTCAAATCACTCTTTAAAATGATACCTGCACACGAATGTTCATTGCAGTGCTGTTCACAATAGCTAGAACCTGGAACCAACCACGCTGTCCATCAAAAGAGGACTGGATAAAAAAAATGTGGTACATATACATGATGGAATACTATGCAGTCATAAAAAAGAACAAAATAATGAATTTTGCAGCAACCTGGATGGAGCTAGAGTCTATAATACTAAGTGACCTCTCACAGAAACAAAGATCTGAGTACCACATATTCTCACTCATATAGTGGACCTTGATCATCTAATGCACTCCTATAAGAAAATGACTGACAGTGTTGGGAAACTATGGGGAGGGGGATGGGACTAATGGTAGTAAACATCTGTCTAGAGATGGGGAGACACCAGTTATCAACAAGGGGACCTGAATGAAGCATATTTGTATACCTAACCCTTAACTGTACCCCACAATATCAAAATAAAAAATATCGATTAAAAAAAAAAGAAAGTCTCTGCAAAAGCCAGTGTCCATAAAGACTCTCTGCATGAGAGGGTGATGCCAGTGTGTGAGAGAGTGAAAGTTCATTTGAGGGAAGACTTGGGTCCATGCGCCTGGGACTGTCCTCCCGAGGTAACTGCACCCCCCCACCACCCTGAGATTAAAGCCTCCATGGTGCAGGGTTGTCTGTTGCTCTCAGGACTCTCCTGAGAAAAGCCTGCTGAATACAGCTGATTCTCATCACCTGGCATGCAGCCTGCACCATCCCTTGTGACAGCAAAGCAGCTGGAGCCCTGGGTCCATGGAGGGAGACGATCGGGAGAACTGGAGAGGAGTCTCACCACCAGTGAGGAAACACCAGTTGGAGCCATTTTCTCTGTGTTGAGCCCAGGCAGTGGCTTTCATTGCCCCACTCAGTTCCACAGTCCTCCACCTTGGGACCTAGAGGTAATCTCATCAAACTGGGAGAGACAGAGTCCCCTCCCCCACTCTGGATCAGACACAGATACCTCAGATCTGAGTAGGAGACTTGACAGGCAGCAAGCTGGGTGAGTCCAGATCTGATCCATCCTCCTCCCACAGTAGGCCTGGGGCATCTGACCGACTCTGAGAGTGATCCTATCAGCCTGCACTGAGAGTAGAGGGGAGGGGCTGGAAAGTAGAGCTGAAGGAAGTTGGACTTACAGGAATGACTTCAGAGTGAGTTTTTTGTTTATTTGTTTGTTTGTTTGCTCATTTTTTGTTTGCTTGTTTGTTTTTAGTTTTAGTTTTCTCTGTTTTTGATTACATTTTCATAGTTGCTTTGTTTCTGTTATTCTATTTCTTCTTTTTTAGATTTTCTGTTTGTGTACTGGTGTTTTTGAGGGAGAGTACATCAGTAGGGAGGTTTTGTCAGTTTCTGTATTTGTATGATCATGTGTATGTTTTAGTTTTTTAAAAAAACTTTTCTGTCTTTTTTTGTATCTCTTTTAATTTGTTAGTTGGTACACCTGTCTGTTTTCTCTCTTCTTCTTCTCCTTCTTCACCTTCCTATCATTCCCCTCCTTCCTTTTTGCCATTCTTTTCCTTTTTCTTATCTCATTTTGCTTTCAGGGGGCAAACTTATATCCCCACTGCTGAAACACCTGTCAGCTTGTAAGGTGCTGAAACACCTGTCAGCAGATACAGGATCTGCAGATAGTTTCTGAATCACAGCTTGCCTCTCAATTAAATCTCAAAACTGTAAAAAGTACAGCTCTCCACCCACAGTCCAGCTTCAAAACTGAACAAAGCCAGAGGATCCACATAAGGAAGAATAGGAAATTGAGAAAACTTAAGTAAAAGTTACCCTCCCATCTCTGAAAACATAATTAAAGAAGAGGAAAAAAAAGGAGGGAGGAAAATCTACACAAATGAAGAAAAACCAAGAGAAGAATATGGGTCTCACACAGTCCCCTGGGAGGTCAGTCACTCAGAATACAGACTTTGGAGCACAAACAATGAAGAGCTCCCAGAACAACTGGTGTCAAACCACAAAGTCAGATACCAAGACATTAATAGAGAGAATACATAGAATTGAGGAAAGATAAGAAGAAAGAATGAAGGAGTTGGTAACTGAGGTAACAGCAATAAAGAATACATTGAATAAAGTAAATAGCAAACTTATAAGCATGGAAAGCAGAATTAGCCAAGCAGAGGAAAGAATCTCAGAGTTTGATGACCAAAATATGGAACTAACCCAAATTATCATAAACATAAAAAAGAAGTTCAACAAGACAGAATGAAACCTTCAGAGATGAATGATTATTTCAAGAGGCTGAACCTAAGATTAATTGGAATTCCTGAGTCAGAAAGAGAGACAGAGACAACCCTGGAACAAATATTCCATGAAATTATCCAAGAAAACTTCACTAATCTCATCAGTGATGTGACCATTCAAATAAGAGATTCAGAGAACCCTTACAAGATGACAGATGGGTAGACCAACTCCTAGACACATAGTAATTCACCTACACAATGTAGGTATAAATAAAATCCTAGAGGCAGCAAGAGAAAAAGGTCAGACTACCTACAGGGAAGACCAATTAGAATAGCAGCAGACTTATCCACAGAAACACTTCAGGCAAGGAGAGCTTGGAGTCAAATCTTCAACATTCTCAAAGATAAACAGTTTCAAGCAAGAATTACCTACCCAGCTAAGCTAAGTTTCATCAGTGATGGAGAATTAAAATCTCCCAGACAGTCAATCCCTAAGAGCTTACACTGCCTCCAGACCAGCTCTACAAGAAACACTTAAGAAAGTATTAAGCACCAAAGAAAGGAAAAAAAGAATGATAATGCATTTCACAAGAATGCAGGAAAAAGATTGAAAGCACACATGGATCAACCCAAAAATCAAAAGAAAGAAAACAAACAAACAGCAGCAACAACAACAAATTCTATAAGAACCTTATGACAAGGATAAACTCTCACATTTCAATAATTAACCTGAATGTGAATGAACTAAATGCACCACTGAAAAGTCATAGAATGGCAAAATGGATAAAATATCATGAGGCAACAATATATTGTCTTTGAGAGACTCATCTTACCAGGAAGGACACTCACAGATGCAAAGTCAGAGAATGAGAAACAAAATTTCAGGTGAACAGAACACAAAAGAAAGCAGGAGTCACAATCTTAATATTAAACAAAATACCCTTTCAGTTATCAAAAATTAAAAAAGATATGGAAGGTCACTACATAATGATAAAAGGTTCAATCCATCAACAAGAAATATTCATCCTAAACATACATGCACTCAACACAGGAGAACCAACTTTCATAAAACAGCTTCTAGGTAAACTTTAAAAAGTTGATGACTCTAACTCTATCATAGATGGTGACTTAAATACCCCACTCACAACCCTAGACAGGTCATCAAGACAAAAAATCAACAAGGAAATCCAGAACCTCAATGTGATGCTTGACCAAATGGACTTAATTGATACCTGCAAAACACTCCACCCAACAACTATGGACTATACATTCTACTCATCACCAAATGGAGTGTACTATAAGATTGAACCACATCCTCGACCATAAATAAAACATAAAGGAATTTCACAAAGTTGAAATCCTGCCATACACCTTCTCAGACCACAGTGGAATAAAAAAAAAATAACACCAACAAAGTTCCCTCAAAACTAACAAAAACATGAACACTAAACAGCATGATGCTAAGCAACTCCTGAGTCAACATGGAAATCAAGATTAAAAGATACCTAAAACAAATAAAAATGAAGAAACATCTTACCAAAACCCCTGGGATGCTGTGATAGCAGCAGTAAGAGGAGAATTCATATCTCTACAAACACACATGAAGAAAATGGATAGATCACAAGTTAACAACCTAACAAATCACCTAAGGGAGTTGGAAAAAAAAGACCACCAAAACCTTAACTTCAGCAGAAGAATACATATCACCAAAATAAAAGCCCAAATTCGGAACATAGAAGACAAAAAGATAATACAAAAAAATCAATGAAGCAAAAAAAAAAAAAAAATGGTTCTTTGAAAGGATAAACGAGATTGATGGTCCTCTAGCTAGACTAACCAAGAAAAAGAGAGAAAAACCAAATAAACACAATCAGAAATACAAAAGGTCAAGTCACAACTGACCCCAAAGAAATGCAAAAGATTATCAGAGACTACTATGTACTCTTATATGGAAACAAACGTGAAAACCTAAAGGAAATGGAGGTCTTTCTGACATCACACAACCTCCCCAAGTTGAAACAAGAAGAAATCAAGACTCTAAATAGACCATTAACAATCCAGGAAATTGACTATGTCATAAGAAAACTACCTACAAAAAAAGCCCTGGAACAGATGACTTTCCAGCAGAATTCTACAAAACATACAAGGAGGAACTGATACCAATCCTATTGAAAGTATTCCAGGCAATTAAGAAAGATGGAACTCTCCCCAAATCATTTTACAAAGCTAACATCACATTGACACACAAAGCAAGTAAAGATAAGAAAGAGAACCACAGGCCAATATCCTTGATGAACATAGATGCTAAAATTCTCAAAAAGATCCTAGCAAATCAGATCCAACAACACATCTCAAAAATCATTCACCATGACAAGTAAGCTTCATATTCAGGATGCAGGGCTAGTTCAACATTTATAAGACCATAAATATAATTAAATACATCAACAGATGTAAAAACAAAAACCACATGATCATATCATTAGACACAGAAAAAGCTTTTGATAAAATCTAGCATCCCTTCTTGATAAAACCCTTGAACATCTAGGCATAGATGAAACATACCTCAAAATAGTAAGAGCCATCTATGAGAAACCTACAGCCAGATACTGCTAAACAGACAGAAATTGGAAACATTTCCCCTGAAAACCGGAACATGACAAGGATTCCTACTCTCACCCCTCCTTTTTAACATAGATTTGGAAGTCCTAGCTAAAGCAATCAGACGAGAGAAGAAGATCAGGGGCATCCAAATAGGAAGAGAGGAAGTCAAGTTATCCCTTTTTGCAGATGACTTGATTCTATACCTTGAAAACCTAGCCGGGCTCAGCTTGTAATCCCCTGCCTTTGGGAGGCTGAGGTGAGTGGATTGCCTGAGCCCGCGGTTCGAGACCCGCCTGGGCAAGTTGGCGAGACCTCATCTCTACAATAAATAAAAACGAGCCGGGCGTGGTACCGCGCGCCTGTAGTTCCAGCTACTTGGAAGGCTGAGGAGGAAGGATCGCTGGAGCCCAGCAGGTCGAGGCTGCGGTGGCCGGGAGCAGCCACTGCACTCCAGTCTGGGTGACAGAGCAAGACTCCAACTCAAAAAAAAAGAAAAAAAAAGAAAAGAAAACCCAAGAGAATCTGTCAAAAACCTCCTTGCACTGATAAAGGACTTTGGAAAGTCTCAGGGTATGAAATAAATGTGCAAAAGACAGTTGCATTTCTATACACCAACAATAAACAAATAGAAACCCAAATAAAAAGCACAATCCCATTCACAATAGCCATAAAAAAATAAATACCTTGGCATCTTTCTAACCAGAGAGATTTAAAACCTTAACAATGAAAACTACAAAACACTGCTCAAAGAAATCAAAGATGACCGTGCCTTTGGGAGGCTGAGGTGAGTGGATTGCCTGAGCCCGTGGGTTTGAGATGCGCCTGGGCAGCGAGACCTCATCTCTTCAATAAATCAAAAAATAAACTGGGCGTGGTAGCACGCACATGTAGTTCCAGCTACTTGGAAGGCTGAGGCGGAAGGATTGCCGGAGCCCAGCAGGTCGAGGCTGAGGTGGCTGGGAGGGGCCACTGCACTCCAGTCTAGGTGACAGAGTGAGACTCCAACTCAAACAAAACAAAACAAAACAAAACAAAAAACAAATGGAAAAATAGTCCATACTCTTGGATTGGAAGAATCAACATTGTTAAGATGTTCATCCTACCCAAGGCAATCCACAGATTTAATGCAATACCCATTAAATTACCAGCATCATTCTTCTCAGACCTGGAAACAGCAATACAGGAATTGATATGGAAACATAAATGACCACGAATAGCCAAAACAATCCTTAGCAAAAGAAACAAAGCAGGAGGAATCACACTGCCAAAATTTAAACTTTATTATGAGGTTACAAGCATCTAAGTAACCTGGCATTGGTACAAGCACAGGCATATAGACCAATGGAACAGGTCAGAAATTCCAGAAGCAAAACCTCAATTTCTCAACTAACTCTTCTTCAACAAAGCCTCCACCAACAACCACTGGGGAGAACCTATTCAGTAAACGGTGCTGAGAAAACTGGCCGATCACATGCAGATGATTAAAACAAGATCCCTACCTATTACCATACACAAAAATCAAGTCTAAATGGATCAAAGTCCTAAATGTAAAACCTCAAACTAAAAGAACCTTAGAAAATGCAGGAGACATTCTTATGGAAATTGGAACTGACAACCAATTCCTGAATAAAACCCCAAGTGCCCAAGCTGTAAGAGATAAGATAGACAAGTGGGACCTTGTCAAACTGACAAGCTTCTGCAAAGCCAAAGAAACCCATCAAGAGAGAGTGAGACAGTCCACAGATTGGGAAAAAATATTTTCCAACTGTGTGTCTGACAAAGGCCTAACACCTAGGGTTGGGCCGAAAAGAAAAAAAACAAACATTACAAAGTGGGCAAAAGATATGAATAAACATTCTCAAAAGAAGACACACAAGTAGCCAACAGGTCCACAAAAAAATGCTCAGCCTCACTAGTCATCAAAGAATTTCAAATTAAAACTACACCGAGATACCACCTAACTCCAGTCAGGATGGTTATCATCAATAACTCGTAAGACAACAGACGTTGGAGAGGATCCGGTGAAAGGGAACACTTCTACACTGTTGGTGGGAGTGTAAACTAGTACAGTCTCTATGAAGACTGTGTGGCAATTTCTAAAAGATCTAAATACTGACCTTCCATATGACCCCATAATCCCCCTACTGGGAATATACTTGGAAGAACTCAAATCACTATAGAAAAGATACCTGCATATGTATGTTTTTTGCAGCATTGTTCACTGTAGCAAGAACATGGAACCAACCATGCTGCCCATCAAAAGAGGACTGGATAAAAAAAAGTGTAGTACATATATACAATGGAATATTATGCAGCCACAAAGAAGAACAAAATCATGAACTTTACAGCAACCTGGATGAATTTTGAGTCTATAATACTGAGTGATCTTTCATAGAAACAAAGTTATGAGTATCCCGCGTTCTCACTCATAAGCGGACCTTTAACAACTATAGTAATACTATAAGAAAATGATTGGCAGTAGCGGGAAACTGCTGGGAGGGGGTCAGGTAAGCTGGATTGGCAGTAGTGGGAATCTACTGGGGGAGTAGGAGGCACACCTCATCAAGAGTACCTGAATAATGAACATTTGTATACCTAACCCTGAACTGTATTTTTTTAAATAAAAGTAAATAAAAGTTAAAAAAAATTAACTTGTAGCCAGTCTCTGTGGCTCAGCCTGTAATTCCAGCACTTTGGGAAGTGAGTGAATTGTCTGAACCTGAGAGTCCGAGACCAGCCTGGGCAACTTGGCGAGACCTTGTTGCTACAATAAATAAAAAATTAGCAGGGCATGGTAGTGCGTGCTTGTAGTCCCGGCTACGTGGAAGGCTGAGGTGGAAGAATCACCAGAGTCCAGCAGGTTGACTCTGGGGTGGCTGTGAGCATCCCACTGCACTCCAGCCTGGGTGACGGAGTGAGACTCCAACTAAAAAAAAATTTTTTTAAACTCATTGTAAGACAAGTGTACCAGCTGCTAAACATCAGTGCAGACCACAGAACAGAGCAGCCCAGTAGGTGGGAGAAGAAATCCACCCCAGCTAGGGCAGGGAGAGCTCCAACCTGCATGTCCCGGCTCCTTTCTCTTCTCAGGCAGGAATCTGGACAACACAATTAAGACAGAAAAGTTGCTTTTGTTCCTGCTCAGAGCCTCAGAGTGGCACTCCCTTTCATCTTCATGAGAATACAGTCATAAAAGATCCCTCCTTTATTTTAAAGGTGATTTTATGAGCCATCAGTTAGGTGTGCAACCCATTGGTTGTTTTTTCCCCCAAGTTGAGAAAGTTATTTTGCACTGATGTGTAAACTGGACCTCTGTCATCCCTTTTGTCCCTCAGCCTCCTGTGTTGTTGATTTCATTCCTTCCTTCTTTCCTTCTATAGGTAGGTGCCAAACCTCCCAGGCACTGGCCCTGAGGTCTGAAGAGGAGCCAGAGAGGCAGGGCCAGTGTCGGGTGCTTTAGTCTTGACCTCTTTATGTGCATTCATAGTTCCTCAAATATATTGGGAGCTCACAGGGGCAACACCTAACTCTTCTTCTTCGACCTCTGACAGTGTCCACAAGGTGACCTGTGAAGGCCAACTCTTACGTGTTCTGGACACCCCACGCATAACTGTCAGGTGACTGAGAGAAAGAAAGAATGAATGACCGGGCCCAGCAGACAGTTGAAAACTGTGTCCCAAGAGGTGTCAGAATGAATCTTTTATTTTATACAAAGTGTATATTTGTCTGTCACTCATTTAGCAACTCAAAGACTCAAATGAGCAACTTTGAGGCTGAGAAGGGACCCAGAATCATTGGAAATGAGTTATCAGATGCCCACATCACCTTACCGGTGTGGCACATGGAAACCCAGAGCGAAAATCCCAGGCTGCTCTGAATTTGTGAGCACCCGAATGCCTTCTCTTTCTTCACCTAAAACGGAGATATCAGTGATCCCTTCACAGAGCTCATTGTGAGAATTAGATCATGGACAGAGGAACCCACATGCTACATGTACAGAATTTTCTGCTACCTCAGGCTTACGCGGAAAGTTTTAAAAAACACTTAAGGTGGGGCTTGGTGGCTCAGCCTTTAATCCCAGCACTTTGGGAGGCTGAGGCGAGTGGATTGCCTGAGCCTACAGGTTCGAGACCAGCCCGGGCAACTTGGCAAGACCTCATCTCTAAAACACACAAACAAACAAACAAACAAATAAATAAATCAGTCGGGTGTTATGGCACATGCCTGTAGTTCTGGCTACTTGGAAGACTGAGAAGGAAAGCTTGCTGGAGCCCAGCAGGTCAATGCTGGGGTGGCTGTGAGCTTGCCACTGCACTCCTGCATGGGCGAAAGAGTGAGACTCCAACTCAAAAAAATCCCCCAAAAACATTTAAAAGAGGGCATGAAAAAACAATTCTTCCTAAATTAGCATAAAATATAATGCAGAAATATTATAACAGAATTCCCTTTGGAACAGGTAAAATAATTTTGAAATTCACATGGAAGAATAAATATTCAACAATTGTCAAGAAAAATTGTGAAAAGTGGTAGTGAGGAGGTACTTGTTCTAGCAAATATTAAAACTTAGGTCAAAAGGTACTAGAATAAAAGTAAGTCTGATTTTGGCACCAAAATACACAAATATCTTTGGCCCAGAATAAAGGGTTAAAAAATAGACTCAAAATATGTGAAAATTACCACATAATTAATGTGGCATTTCAGTGCAGTGGGGGTTAATAGTTTATTCACTAAATGTTGCCAGTATGGCTGGCTTTGCACTGGTTTGAATAAATTAGATTCTTCCCATAGAGTATGCATAATAAGAATTTCCAGATGGATTAAAGATTTAACATAACAACTAAACTTTCAAAAGAGAAACTATAAGAGTGGGAAATACCTTATTAGCTAAGGCATGTCACACAGAAGCCATAAAGAAAACTTTGGCAGTTTTAATTTCATAAGTATTAAACTTTTCTGTCTAAAAAATAACACCATAATCAAAGTAAAAGATAAGGACTGGGGGGGGGTGCATTGTATAACACATATGATATATAAAAAGGTAATATCTCTCATATAAAGAGACTTTGTAACAACAGAATTGACAAGAATCAATTGGGAAAATGACAAAAAAGAGATTTCTATTTTCAGAAATATTTTGGAATGAGTTTTTCAAGAATCCACTCTCAGTACAGGAAGATCCAAAAATGCTTGAGAGTGAAAAATGTTCAGAAGTGTGATTGAGCCGGCAGCAGTGAGGGAGATGACCCGGTGCAGGAATGACAAGAAATGCTTGCAGCAAGGTGAGCAGTTGCTGGAGTCAGTTGCTCGAAAGACGTCTTCTCATCCCTGCTGGTCAGAATCGGGGTGTTAGCAGTGCAGGAGGCATCAAAGACAGGACACAGGGCCCGGGGACCCCAGCAGTGGGAGGTCACCTGGAGATTTCCATGGGAAGCCAACTTTCCAAAATGGAATATGTGATCTAGAACATACTTTAAACATAAGAAGACAGAAACTCTAAATGTCAAAGATTGGAAGGTGATACACCATGCAAATAAGAACCAAATTAAAACAGATGTAATACACATCAAAGATGACATATCAGACAGTATGTTCCAGGAAGAAGCAGCATTCTTAGAGAGAGGGGCAGGTTGTAGGGCTGAAGGGATACATGCACCAGGAAGGTATCACTATCCTAAATCTGCCTGCCCGTAATATCATAGGTGCCTTTTGAAACAAATAAAGCACAAGTTGATTGACTTAAAAAATGAAAGATACAAATCCACAATCATAGCTGGATGTTTTAATGTGCCTTGCTCAGTTGCTGATAGAACAATCTGATGAAAAAACCATAAAAATATAGGTCTGAAAAATATACTTAATTATTACATATTAATATATATATATATATATATATATATATATATATATATATATATATATATACAAGCATATATAACACGGCAACAGACAGTAACTATGCATGAGATAGAAAAATAATCAAACTGTCATTTCTACTTTCACACACAACACAGCACAGAACACACTGGTCACCAAAATGTGCATGGAGTTTCCCACACACACCAAGTGGTTCTCCAGTGGACTCTTATGGGGCATCCTACAACTGAACCCCCTGCTGACACTCTCCACCTGAAGTTAGAGTCAGATCCCAAGTGGAGATCAGTCCCACAAGCGTGCACACACATCAGATGCCACTTCCAAGTTACAGCTTACCGACAACTTCTATCCAACCTGGCTGCAAATCAGAGGTCCCATGACCTATTTCTCAAGTTTAATCCACTTTCTAGACCAGCTCACATAACTCAGGGGAACACACTGAGGGGCTTATTATATTAATAAAGACTATCATACAGGATTCAGATGAACAGTCAGGTGAAGAGACACACAGGACAAGGTCCAGAAGGATCTGGAGTTTGTGTTTGTCCCTGTGGAGCTGGGTGTGTCATCATCCTGCTGTGTGGATGTGTTCACCCAGAAGCTCTCTGAACCCTGTAGTGTGAGGATTTTTACGATGTCTTCATCAATAAGCATGATGGATTATTAGATTTGTCTCCAGTCCCTCTGCCCTTTCCAGAGGATGGGGGTAGGGCTGAAAGTTTGAAGTTTCTAATCATGACTTGTATTTTTGGTGACCAGCCTCCAGCCAGGAACCAGCAAGTCACCTCATTGAAACAAAAGATGGTCCATGCCAGGCGTGGTAGCTCATACCTGTAATCCCAGCACGTTGATTGGCTGAAGTGGGAAGATATCTTGAGTCCAGGAATTCAAGACCAGTCTGGGCAATACAGCAAGACCTCAGCTCTACAAAAAATTAAAAAAACTAGCTGGGTGTGGTGGCATGTGTCTGTAGTCTCAGCTACTCAGGGGGCTGAGGCAGAAGGATTCCCTGATCCCAGGCTGTGATGAACTGTGATCATGCCACTACACTTCAGCTTGGGTGACAGAGTGAGACCCCTCTCTCTCTCTCTTTCTCTCTCTTTCTATGTCTCTCTCTCTCTCTCTCACACACACACACGACACTCCTATTACCCAGGAGATTCCAAGGGATTAGAGGCTTTTAGGAACCAGAGTAGAAGAACACATATTACCCAGGATTGACCATATATCTTCTACTGCCCAGGAAGTTACGAGGCTTTTAGAAGCTCTGTGCCAGGAACCAGGAACAAAGACAAAAAAGTACATATCTCTTATAGTAAATTACAGTTTCACAGTAACAAAATATGCATAATTTTCAAGTGCACATGGAATGTTACCAAAATTTGCCACATGCTGGTCCATTTTTAAAACCTGCAAAAAAAAATTAAGACTAGAAGCATTCAGAGCATAACCTCTGATAACTAAATAATAACAAAAACATAACCAAAAGGTTACCAAATGATGGAAATTAGACAATACAAAGGGGAGATGCCCCAAAACAGAATTATCTTTTGGAGGGTGGGCCCCTTGTAGTACACTTGGGATTTGTTCTTTGGGATCAGTCAACCAAAGTTTTATCTGGAAGTTTTGAAAAGGTTGGGTCATGATTTGTTTAAGAAACATCAGAGTTGTAGCAAACTGGTGACTGGGTTCTTCTGCCTTGACAAAGCACCTGCCCACACTGCACTGAGTGTTCAGCAGTTTTTGAACAAAAGCAGCATGACTTCCAGGCCTCACCCTTCCTATTCACCTGATCTTGCCCGAGTGAATTTTTTTTGTATTTCCTCAGCTAAAAAAGTCCTTGAAGGGAAATGTTTTGCCGATGTGGAAGAGGTGAAACAAAAAGAGGCAGAAACATCAAAATTGACAAGTTCAAAAACTGTTTTGAGCAGTGGAAAAAGTGTCTTGATAGGCATATCACATCAAAAGTGATGATGACTGAAGTTTAAACATGTAAGAATAAATGCACAATTTTTAATAAATAAATCCCAGTTTTGCAGATTCCCCCTTATTTATGTTTAAAAATCCATATATCAAGAATAAATTACAACAAAAATTAGAAAATAATTTGAAATGAATGATAATAAAGATGAGACATATAAAATGTGTGAGATAAAGCCAAAGTAAGGATTGGAGGAAAAAATTATAGTCTTCAATATGTATGCTAGAAATAAAAAATAATGAAATCAATAGTTTAAACTACCACCTCAATAAGATATAAAAAATTCAGTTATTTAAACCCAATAAAAGTAGAAGGAAGGAAATAATAATAAAATCAGAAATCAATGGAATATAATGCATATAACAGAGACAAATAAATTCAGCCTAAAATTGGTTCTTTGAAAAGGATAATACAATTTATAAATCTCTAGCAAACCTAACCAAGAACAAAGAGAGAAAACATAGATTACTAATCTAAGGAGGATATCACTATAGATTTTACAGACAAAAGAAATATCTAAGAATACCTGCACACGTATGTTTATTGCAACATTGTTCGCAATAGCAAGATCATGGAACCAACCATGCTGTCCATCAAAAGAGGACTGGATTTTAAAAATGTGGTACAGCTGGGCTCGGTGGCTCAGCCTGTAATCCTGCGCCTTTGGGAGGCTGAGGTGAGTGGATTGCCTGAGCCCATGGGTTTGAGACCCGCCTGGGCAGCGAGACCTCATTTCTATAATAAATAAAAAAATCAGCCGGGTGTAGTAGCGCATGCCTGTAATTCCGGCTACTCGGAAGGCTGAGGCGGAAGGATTGCCAGAGCCCAGCAGGTCGAGGCTGCGGTGGCTGGGAGCGGCCACTGCATTCCAGTCTGGGCGACAGAGTGAGACTCCAACTCAAGAAAAAAAATAGAAAAAAAAATAGAAAAAAAAGTGGTACATATACACAATGGAATATTATGCAACCATAAAAAAGAACAAAATCATTAATTTCACAGCAACCTGGATGGAATTAGAGTTTATAATATTGAGTGATCTCTCACAGAAACAAAGATCTGAGTACCACATGTTCTCACTCATAAGTGGACCTTGAACAACTATTGTAATACTATAAGAAAAGGATTGAGAGTGGCAGGAAACTATGGAGGGGGGAAGGGGAAGGGAGGTGGGATTAACAGTAATCAATATCTGTCTGAGGATGGGGGGCACACCTCATCAACATGGGTACCTGCACAATGCATATTTGTATACCTAATCCTTAACTGTACCCCACAAATTTAAAATTTAAAAAAATGTAGTAAAAAAAAAAAGAAAAAAAAAACTGCAGGAAAAAACATGAGTTATTGGGTTATCACACTTTGCCTTTCAAATTTAACAATGTGCTAAAAGGAGTTTTAGAGGAAAAAAACACTGACAACCCAGAGTTCTATACCCATCAATTATATCTTTCAGAAAATAAAGTGGAATAGAGACTTTCCAGGCAACAAATACTGAAAAATTCCATCAGAAATGTTCTTCCAAAACTGTTTAAAGTTCTTAAAGAAAAAGTGGGAAGGTAGCAATGCATACTTAGACCTACACAAACAAATGAAGAGAGAAGAAAATGAAAAAGAAAGGTAACATTTATCTTATTTTTAATCACTTTAAAGTATAATTCGCTTTTAGAAAAATAGTTCTAATATATTCAGTTTTATAATGCATGTAAGAGTGAAATGTATCGGGAAAATAGCAGAAGGGGCAAGAGGGGATAATTAATGTAAGGTTCTTGTACATGAAGAGATAGCATTTGAATGTAGACTGTGGTGAGGAAAAATGTATATTGTCCCTTGTTAAAAATGTCAAGGAAGATTTCATTCAAGACTATTGCAATAAGGGAGATAAATTAAACTTAACTCCATTGAAACAAACAAACAAACAAAAGAACTATCTAAGAAGACATTATGAATAATTTTGTTTAAATTAAAAAAAATTTAGATTAAATGATTTTTTTAAAAAAAGAAACAAACTTGATGATAATACAAGTAAAAAGAGAATATTTGAATTTTCACACACCTGTTAAGTCAATTGAGTCTGTTCATAAAAATACTCCCACAAAGAGAATTTTGAGCTCAACTGGCTTCATCGGAGAATTCTTTCATACATTTAAGAAAGAAATAATAGAAATCTTACATAAATTCTTTCATAGAATAGGAAAAAAGGGGCTACTTCTCAACTCATTTTATGAGACTCTCATGATTTGGATTCCAGAACTTGAAAAGGTCACTACAGAAAAAAAAAAAAATCTAGACAATTCTTTGGTGTAAATGCATATACAAAAATCTTCAAATGGCAGGAGATCAAATATAGCAACATATAACAAAGGATAGCACATCACAGCCAAAGAAGATTTGTTCCAGGTACATAAGGTTGCTTTAACACAGAAATTAATCAGTGAAATTCACCACATGATAGATCACAGGATAAAAAGTTATACAATTTCTTTGATTAAAAATCATTTGATAGAAACTAACACCTATTTATTTAAAAAAGAAAACTCTTAGCAAACTAGGAATGGAAGGAAACTTCCTTAATTTGATAAATGATGGCTACAAAAAAACCTACAGTCAACCTTAACTTAATGCTAAGCCACTGAAAGCTTTTCCTTCTGAGATCAGGAATAAGATAAGAATGCACACTCCTTGCCAATGGTATAAGGCAAGTAAATAAAATAAAGAATTTCAGTGTTAGATAAGAAGAAATAAATAAATGTGTAAAGGATATCATTATGTATGTATATAATTCTAAAAATGCACAGATGAGTTATTGAAATCAATAAGCAAGTTTAGCAAGGGCACAAGATTCAAAGCTAATATAAAACCTTAATTTTACTTCTGTGTTCAGAAACAACATGGAGAAGACTAAAATTTTAAAATGAAACCTTTCACATTGGCATCACAGAAAATCAAATACCTAGGGATGGATTTAATGGAAGTTGTGGAAGAACTTTTCACTGAAAATGATAAAATATTTTTGTTATAAATTAAAGATCTTAAGAGTGCAAAGATGTAAACATTTCCAAACTTGATCCATGGGCATGCGAAAAGATGTTCAACTTTTATTCATCATTAAAAAATGCCGATTAATAGCACAGAAACCATAACTCACCTACCAGAATGACCAGAACTTAAAAGATAGACAATACCCACTAGAGCAGCCCAGACATGTATATATGGCTAGTGGGAGAATAAATTGATAGAAATACTTGGGAAAACTTTCTGTACCGAAACTGAGCATGTGCTTATCCAATGACTTAGCCAAAATCTCCTCCTAGATACGTACATATGTCCAGCAAGAAATGTGCACAAGAATATTATTAATAGCATCATTAATAAGAACAAAAGGCCAAGTGCAGTGGCCCACATGTGTAATTCCAACACTTTGGAAGACTGAGGCAGGAGGATTGCTTGAGGCCAGGAATTTGATACCAGCCTGGGCAACAAATGAAGACCCCGTCTCTACAAAAAATAGAAAAATTGACTGGGGGTGGTGGTGCACGCCTATATTCTCAGCTATTTGGGAGACTGAGGTAGAAATTTTGCTTGAGGCCGGGAGTTTGAGGCTGCAGTGAGCTAAGATTTTGCTACAGAGTGAAACCCTATCTCAAGAAAAAAATGTACTAGAGATTACCCAAATGTTCACCAAAAGTAGGATAAGTAAATTGTGATGAGTTTACACACAATAAAATATTACACTTCGGTGTGAATAATGTTTAAAAAATCAATTACAAAAGAAAATGTAATTTCTTTTCTTTTCTTTTTTTTGAGTTGGAGTCTCACTGTCACCCAGACTGGAGTGCAGTGGCCACTCCTGGCCACCGCAGCCTCGACCTGCTGGGCTCTGGCGATCCTTCCGCCTCAGCCTTCTGAGTAGCTGGAATTATAGGCATGTGTTACCATGCCCGGCTGATTTTTTGATTTATTGTAGAGATGAGGTCTCGCTGCCCAGGCAGGTCTCGAACCCGCGGGCTCAGGCAATCCACTCACCTCAGCCTCCCAAAGGCGCGGGATTACAGGCTGAGCCACCGAGCCCGGCTGAAAATGTAATTTCTAAGAAACACCTACACTTCCCCTAAGGAGGACCAAGGCCAACCTGGCAGGGCCTTCTAGGGAAAAGTAGCTCTAGGTGGTTTTAACCCTCTATAATTTTATTGGTAATTTTATAAATAACTCCTAAAAATCGATGTCTCTCTTACATAGACATTTCAAACCCCAAAGCATTCCAGAGTTACAAATTTACAAAGATGTGAATGCAATCATTTCAAATTAAAAGTAAGTGCACAGCTCCTCCCGTCTATGGGGAGGTGGCTGCGCTGGCGCAGATACCATCGCTGGCTCCCTCCCCTCTGAACTGCTTCAGCAGCCACAGATAAAGGTCTACTGGAGCGGTGAGATAGCACCACCTGCTGGGGATCCAAAGTAACAACATCAATATGGGAATGACAGATGCTCTTCCCCCTTGATAAATAGGCAAGGTCAGATCTCAGTAATAGACTGGGCAGGGAGCCCATATCTGAACTGCTCTTCACAGCAGGCCAGGGTCAACTGACCCTAACTGTGGGCAATTCTACCAGCCTGCAAAGACAGGTAGAAATCAGAGGTGAAGGGACATTGGACTTAAAGGAAAAGTCTCAGAGTGTGCTTGATTGGTTCTGTTAGTTTACTGACTTTAATCTATCCCTTTTCCTTTTTTTCCCTTTTTTCTTTTTTTCTTATTTCTCTGTAAACCCCATCTTTGTATAGAGGAATAGCACACCAATAAGGAGGTTGGTTAGCTTGTATGTTAGCATCATTGTATGTTTAGGTTTTTTTATATGGTTGTTGGTTAGTTTTCAGTCGTGGTCTGTAACTACTCCCAGCAGGATGTCTCCTCTCAGTCGGCAGTGAGATTAATTCCTCTCTCTGGGAAATTCCAGCCGTGCTGGTCAATAAACCTTAATGATGACTGAAATCTCCCATCTGTCTCTGCTCAGGGCAGGTAACCCCTGCTAACCAGACTCCCAGTTGGCTTGCTACAGCTTCTAGACACTGGCAGGACAAGGACAAAGATCTCCCAGCCTGATGGGAACACACAGTAGGTGTTCACAGAGAGCACAGTAGGTATTCACATAGGACAGAGTGCCCATTCCAGGGATGTTCTGAACCACTCAAAGCCCACAGGAGGTGTTCACTTTCCACTTATGGAATAAATAAAAGACTGTGTGTTGCTCAGACACATATAAAATAGTCTCAAGACCCTGACCTTAACCAAGGCCCTCTGGCTCTTTCCACCCTTTGCTCCTCCTGCTTCCCATGACCATAATCAGCACAAGGGATGGATCAGCAGTCACTGGTCACTGCTAGGGGAGGGAGGGAAGGAGGAGGTTGCTAACCACACAAAGGGTTCCTAGACTTATACCGAGAGAGTGGGGGCCAATTGGAGCCTACTTGTGTAGCTAATCCTCATGTGTACCCCACCTCTCTACAATCAAAGGAAATTTAAAATTTAAGGATGAAATAAAATTACAGGTGGATTTGCATCTTGCCTGTGCTATACGTAGGGCAGACGGTAGACCTCGAAATAAGTCAAGCTATCACCCACTTCCCCAGGAGAGGACTGGCAAGAGGAATTATTTTGATGTCTCAAGCTCTTCTCCACTGGCAGTTGGAAAGTCTTTGTGAGGATCCGTGTTCCTGGTTTGTTTCCTATGTTTTGCTGGCTTTCTAGGTACAGTGGACCTAGCTTCCCCGGTACAGTTAATTCTAAACTGGGCAGTCTCAGCTGAACATCTTGATAAGCTGTGTCGTTTCACAAAAAGAGTATCTTTCTGATGTTTTAAATTTTATTTTAGAGTTGTAGGGTACACGTGAGGATTTACTACATAAGAATGTTGCGTGCAGGTGAAGTTTGGACTTTGAGTGAGCCCTCCTTCCCCCAGCAATGAACCTGGTATTCAGTGTGTTGTCCTGTTCCCCTATCCCTCCTCCTTCCCTCCATCCCTTCCTCTTCTAGCTGTGTTTTGCCTCTGCCATTCCCAACCTTGTGCTCCTGTGATCTGCTTATGAGTGAGAACATGCAGCTCTTTGTTTCTGTGGAAGTTCACTTAGTACAATGGTTTCCAGTTTCACCCTTGTTGCTGCAAAGGACATAATTTTGCTCTCAATATGGCTGTGTAATATTCAGTGGTGTATATGTACTACATTTTCTTCATCCAGTCCATTTTTGATAGACTTCTGGGTTGGATCCATGTTTTAGCTGTTGTGGATAGCATGGCAATAAACATACACGTGCAGTTGTCTTTGTGATTTATGTTTCTCCATGTGTATTCCCAGAGAGGCCTTGCTGGGTCATATGGAAGCTCAAGCTTTAGTTACTTAGAAACCCACACACTGCTTTCCATAGGTGTTAAACTAGGTTACTTTACTGCCAATAGTGTAGAGACTTTCCATTTTCTCTGTAGCTGTGACATCACCTGTTGTTTTTTGACTTATAAATAATAGCCATTCTTACTGGTGTTTTGTGGTATCTCACTGTAGTTTTGCTTTGCATTTCTCTGATGAATAGTGAAGCTGAGACTTTTTTCATGTGTTTGTTGGCTGCTTGTATGTCCTCCTTTGAGAAGTGCCTTTTAAAGTCCTTTGCCCACTTAAACAATTTTTTTCTTGTCAATTCCTTTGAGTTCCTTGTAGATCTTGGATGGTGGGCCTCTGTCAGATATGTGGCTTGCAAATATTTTTTTCCCCATTCCCTGGGTTGTCTGTTTACTCTCTTGTGGTTACTTTTTCCATGCAAAACTATTTTTCTTTTTTAAACATATCTTTTATTATAAAATTGTGGGGTACAGTTAAGGGTTAGGTATACAAATGTGCATCATTCAGGCACACTTGTTAATAAGGGATGTCTCCTCGTCCCCAGACAGATATTGACTACCGTTAGTCCCACCTCCCTTCCCCTCCCTAACTCCCCCATAGTTCTCCACCACTGTCAGTCCTTTTCCTATAGTATTATGATAGATGTTCAAGGTCCACTATATGAGTGAGAACATGTGATACTCAGATCTTTGTTTCTGTGAGAGATCGTTCAGTATTATAGACTCTAGTTCCATCCAGGTTGCTGTGAAATTCATGATTTTGTTCTTTTTTATGACTACATAGTATTCCATCGTGTAAATGTACCACATGTTTTTAATCTGGTCCTCTTTTGATGGACAGCATGGTTGGTTCCAGGTTCTTGCTATTGTGAACAATGCTGCGATAAACATTCACGTGTAGGTATCTTTTTTATAGAGTGATTTGAGTTCTTCAGGGTATATTCCCAGTAGGGGTATTGCAGGGTCATATGGGAGGTTGATATTTAGAACTTTTAGGAATCACCACATTCCTTTCCACAGAGGTTGCACTAGTTTACACTCCCACCAACAGTGTAGTAGTGCTCCCTTTTCACCACATCCTGTCCAGCATCTGTTATTTTTTGAGTTATTGATAATTGCCATTCTGACTGGAGTTAGGTGGTATCTCAGTGTAGTTTTAATTTGCATCTCCTTGATGATTAGTGAGGTCAAACATTTCTTCATGTGTCTTTTGGCTGCTTGGATGTCTTCCTTTGAGAAGTGTCTGTTCATATCTTTTGCCTTCAACACTTCCCACGACCCTTGTGGGGCGGGCCCCCACAACTTTATAATGGGGTTGTTTTTTTCTTTTCAGCACATTTGAGTTCCTTGTAGATCAAAGATGTTAGGCCTTTGTCAGACCTGGAGTTGGCAAATACTT
The DNA here is from genome assembly GCF_000164805.1 of Carlito syrichta. Lineage (NCBI taxonomy): Eukaryota > Metazoa > Chordata > Mammalia > Primates > Tarsiidae > Carlito > Carlito syrichta. The sequence continues at coordinate 19,303 of NW_007252492.1, read as the reverse complement.
TTTCCCAGTCTGTGGGCTATCTTCCTGCTCTCTTGATGGTTTCTTTGGCTTTGCAGAAGCTTGTCAGTTTAATGAGGTCCCACTTGTCTATCTTATCTCTTATGGTCCGTGTACTTCAGGTATTGCTCAGGAATTGAATGCCAGTTCCAATTTCTGTAAGTGTGTGTCCTGCATTTTCTGAACCAATACCAAGCTCTTTTGATTATTGTAGCTTTATAGTAAAGTTTGAAGTCTAGTAATGTGATACCTCCTGCTTTTTTTTTTTTGCTGAGGATTGTTCTGGCTACTCTTGGTCGTTTGTGTTTCCATATGAATTCCTGTATTGTTTTTTTCTAGCTCTGAGAAGAATATTGCTGGTAATTTGATGGGTATTGCATTAAGTCTATAGATTGCCTTAGGTAGAATGGACATCTTCACAATGTTGATTCTTCCAATCCATGAGCATGGGATATTTTTCCACTTGTTTGTGTCATTTTTGATTTCTTTGAGCAGTGTTTTGTAGTTTTCATTGTAAATGTCTTTCAAGTTTCTGGTTAGGAAGATGCCAAGGTATTTCATTTTTTTGTGTGGCTGTTGTGAATGGAATTGTGCTTTTTATTTGGCTTTCTGTTTGTTTATTGGTGTAAAGAAATGCGATTGTCTTTTGCACATTTATTTTATACCCTGAGACTTTGCCAAAGATCTTTTTCAGTGTAAGTAGGTTTTTGATAGATTCTCTGGGGTTTTCAAGGTACACAATCATGTCATCTGCAAAGAGAGGTAACTTGACTTCCTCTTTTCCTATTTGGATACCCCGGATTGCCTTCTCTTCTCTGATTGCTCTAGCCAGAACTTCCAATACTATATTGAACAGGAGGGGTGAGAGTGGGCATCCTTGTCTTGTTCCAGTTTTCAGGGGAAATGGTTCCAATTTTTGTCCGTTTAGGAGTATTCTGGCTGTGGGTTTCTCGTAGATAGCTTTTACTATTTTGAGGTATGTTCCCCATATGCCTAGATGTTTGAGGGTTTTTATCAAGAAGGGGTGCTGGATTTTATCAAAAGCTTTTTCTGCATCTAATGATATAATCATGTGGTTTTTGTTTTGACATCTGTTGATGTATTTAATTGCATTTGTGGTTTTACGAATGTTGAACCAGTCTTGTGTCCCACCGATGTAGCCTACTTGGTCATGATAGATGATTTTTGAGATGTGTTGTTGAATTTTAGCATCTATGTTCATCAAAGATATTGGCCTGTAATTCTCTTTCTTTGTTGGGTCTTTATCAGACTTGGCTATCAATGTGATGTTAGCGTCATAAAATGATTTGGGGAGAGTTCCAGCTTTCTCAGTTGCCTGGAATACCTTCAGTAGGATTGGTATCAGCTCCTCCTTAAATGTCTTGTAGAATTCTGCTGGAAAATCATCTTGTCCAGGGCTTTTTTTTGTAGGTAGTTTTCTTATTACGTAGTCAATTTCCTTGATTGTTATTGATCTATTTAGGGCCTCAGTTTCTTCTTGTTTCAACCCAGGCAGATTGTGTGATGTCAGAAAGTCCTCCATTTCCTTAAGGTTTACAATTTTGTTTCCGTACAAGTGTACATAGTAGTCTCTAATGATCTTTTGTATTTCTTCAATGTCAGATGTGACTTCATATTTTGTGTTTCTGATTGTGTTTATTTGGGCTTTTTCTTGGTCAGTCTAGCTAGGGGACCATCAATCTTGTTTATCCTTTCGAAGAACCAGCTTTTTGTTTCATTGATTTTTTGTATTATCTTTTTGTCTTCTATGTCCTGGATTTGGGCTTTTATTTTGGTGATCTGGATTCTTCTGCTGAAGTTAGGGTTTTGGTGGTCTTACTTTTCCAGTTTCCTCAGGTGGCTCATTAGGCTGTTAATTTGTGATCCTTCCATTTTGTTCATGTGCGTTTGTGGAGATATGAATTCCCCTTATACTACAGCTTTCATGGCATCCCAGAGATTTTGGTAAGACTTTTTTTCATTTTTATTTGTTTCCAGATATCTTTTAATCTCTGTTTTGATTTCCTCATTGACCCAGGAGTTGTTTAACATCATGCTTAGTGTCCATGTCTTTGTGGGCTTTGGGGGGACCTTGTTGGTGTTGATGTCTATTTTTATTCCACTGTGGTCCGATAAGGTGCATGGCAAAATTTTGATCCTTTAAAATTTGCTTATGCTTGATTTATGGCCAAGTGTGTGGTCAATCTTAGAGTACATTCCACGTGGTGATGAGTAGAATGTGTATTCTGTGGTCATTGGATGGAGTGTTTTGTAGATATCAATTAAGTCCATTTGGTCAAGAGTCACTTTGAGGTTCTGGATCTCGTTGCTGATTTTTGTCCTGATGATCTGTCTAGGGTTGTGAGTGGGGTATTGAAGTCCCCAGCTATGATAGTGTTAGAGTTGATATCTTTTTTGAGTTTATGTAGAAGGTGCTTTATGAAAGTTGGTGTTCCTATGTTGGCTGCATATATGTTTAAGATGGATATTTCTTGTTGATGAATAGAACCTTTTATCAGTATATAGTGGCCTTCTGTATCTTTTAAAATTTTTAATAGCTTAAAGGGTATTTTGTCTGAAATTAAGATCGTGACTCCTCTTTTCTTTTGTGTTCCGTTCACCTGAAAGTTTGTTTCCCATCCTCTTACTTTGAGTCTGTGAGTGTCCTTTCTAGTGAGGTGAGTCTCTTGAAGCCAATAAATTGTTGCCTGGTGACATTTTATCCATATTGCCATTCTATGTCTTTTCAGTGGTGCATTTAATCCAGTCACATTCAGGCTAATTATTGAAATGCAAGAGTTGATCCCTCTCATAAGGTTCTTACTGAGTTGTTGTTTCTGTTTGTTTGTTGTCTTTCTTTTGGTTTTGGAGTTGGTTCGTGTGTGTTTTTAATCTTTTGGCTGTACTCTTGTGAAGAATGTTATTGTTCTTTTTTCCTTTTCTTCTGTGTTCAATACTTTCTTAAGTGTTTCTTGTAGAGGTGGTCTGATGGCAGCATAGGTTCTTAGGGATTGGATATCTGGGAAAGATTTCAATTCTCCCTCACTGATAAAGCTTAGTTTTGCTGGGTAGGTAATTCTCTGTTGAAATTGTTTATCTTTTAGAACTTTGAAGATAAGGCTCCAAGCTTTCCTAGCCTAGAGTGTTTCTGTCAATAATTTTGCTGCTATTCTAATTGGTCTTCCCTGGTAGGTAGTCTGACCTTTTTCTCTTGGTGCCTTTAGAATGTTTTGTTTTATAGCTACTTTGTTTAGGCAAATTATTATGTATCTGGGAGTTGGTCTTCTCATTTGTTGTCTTGCAGGGGTTCTCTGAATCTCTTGTATTTGAATTTCGCATCATTGATGAGATGAGGGAAGTTTTCTTGAATGATTTCATGAAATGTTTGTTCCAGTGTGGCCTCTGACTCTCTCTCTGCCTCAGCAAGGCCAATTACTCTTAGATTGGGTCTCTTGAAGTAATCATTCATCTCTTGAAAGTTTTGTTCTGTCTTTTTAAGCTTCTTTTCTATGTTTTTGACTGTTTGGGTTAGTTCTGTATTTTGGTCTTCAAGTTCTGAGATTCTTTCTTCTGTCTGGCTAATTCTGCTTTCCATGCTTATTAGTTTGTTATTTATTTCCATCACAGTATTCTTTACTGCTGTCATTTCTGTCATCACCTCCTTCCTATTTTCCTCTTGTCTATTCTCAATTTTTAAAATTCTCTCTATTAATGTCTTGATGTCTGGGTTTGCTGCATGTGACCAGTCATTCTGGGGCCTCTTCATTGTTTCTGTTCTGAAGTCTGTTTTCTCACTCTCTGACCTCCCAGGGGTCTGTGTGAGCCCTATATTCTTCTTTCGGTTTTTTCTCATTTTTTGCAAATTTTTCCTCTCTACTTTCCCTTCCCTCCACTTCCCTGTCTTTTTAAATTCTGTTATTCAGGGTTGGAGGGGTTGCTTTTAAATTCTGTTATTCAGGGGTAGCAGGGTTATTCTGTTTATTCAATCTCCTATTCTTCCTAATGTATTTCCTCTTGCTCTGTTCAGTTCTGGAGTTGGACTGTAGGTTGAAGGCAGTCCTTTTTGCAGTTCTGAGATTTAATTAAGGGGGGAGCTGTGATTCAAAATCTCTCTGCAGATCCCAGTATCTGCCAACAGGTGTATGGAAAGTCTGAAACCCACTTCCCACTGCCTTGGAATCTGTCCATGCAGTGGGGTTGTAGGTTTACTCCCTGAAAGCAAAATGAGGTTAACAGAGGGAAGAGAATGGAGCAGGCAGTGGGGAGAAGAGGGGGGTGGAGAGAGAGAGGAGTGAGAGGGAAAACAGATGAGTGTACTGACTGGCAAGTGAAAAGAGACACAAATACTGAAACAAATATATAGAAAAACAATAACCATGACCGAAAACTAACCAACAACCATATAGAAAACTAAAACATACAATGATGCTACATACACGCTAACCAACATCCTTATTGGTGTGTTATTCCTCTATACAAAGATCGGGTTTAGAGAGAAATAAGAAAAAAAGAAAAAAGAAGAAAAAGGAAAAGGGATAGATTAAAGTCAGTAAACTAACAGAACCACACTCTGAGACTTTTCCTTTAAGTCCAGTATCCCTTCACCTCTGATTTCTAGCTGTCTTTGCAGGCTGGGAGAATTGTTCACAGTTAGGGTCAGTTGCCCCTGGCCTGCTGTGAAGGGCAGCTCAGACATGGGCTCCCTGCCCAGTCTATTACTGAGATCTGACCTTGTCTATTTATCAAGGGGGAAGAGCATCTGTCATTCCCATATTGATGTTGTTACTTTGGATCCCCAGCAGGTGGTGCTATCTCACCACTCCAGTAGACCTTTATCTGCAGCTGCTGAAGCCTGCAGTCCAAAGGGGAAGGAGCCGGCAATGGTATCTGTGCCCGCAGTGGTCACCTCCCCGTACTTGGGGGGAGCTCCACAGACCTGGCTCCAGGAGAGGGGTGTCGTGTGGCAGTGGCAGTGGCAGTGGCAGCAGCAGCTGGGCAGCAGCGATCTTAAAAGATCCTGCTTGTGGGAGCTTCATGATCTGAAGTTGTGGGTCACCTCAGGCATGGATGGGTAATGACTGCAGCAGTGACATCCATGACTGTGGCAGCGGCCCAGACCGCTGTGATGTCTGAGCAGTGGCAGGATGGTGGCTGAGCTCCCCGTGAAGAGCAGACTGCTGAAGATTGGAGCTGCAGCCCATGGGAGAGAGCTAGTGTCTTTAGGAGTGTTCTCTTTTGCAGAGGGTCTCACAGACCATGCTGCCCCGTCGCCATCTTTCTGGAAGTCTGCAAAACTCATTTTCATTTGATAAGATCCCACCTGTCAATCCTAGCTTTTGCTGCTTTTGCTTTTGAGGACTTGACCAGGAATTCATTGGCTACTCCGATGTCCAGGAGACTGTTCCCTGCATTTTCTTCTAAGATTCTCATAGTTTGAGGTTTCGCATTTAAGTCCTTGATGTGATTTGTGTTAATTTTTGTATATGGGGTGAGGCATGGGTCCAATTTCATTCTCTTGCATGTGGCTGGCCAGTTTTCCCAGCACCATTTGCTGAATATGGGCTTCTTTCTCACTGTTTGCTTTTGGCCATTTTTTCAAAGATGAGTTGATTGAAGGTCTCTGTTTTTTTCCTCCAGATTCTCTCTCCTGTTCCATTGGTCTGTGTGTCTGTTCCTGTACCAGTATCATGTTATCTTGGTTATTGTGTCCTTGTAGTAAAGTTTAAAGTCTGGAAATGTGATGACTACAGCTTCATTTCTTTTGCTGAGGATTGCTTTTACTGAGTGGGTTTTTATTTTGCTTCCAATTTCTGTATTGTGATTTCTATGTTTGTGAAAAATGATATTGGCAATTTGGTAGGAATTACCTTGAATCTGTAGATTTCCTTTCAGAGAATGGACATTCTGATATTATTGATTTTACCAGTCCATGAGCATGAGATGTTTTTTCATTTGTTTGTGTCATCTGTGATTTCTTTGAGCAGTGTTTTGCAGTTTTTCTTAGAAAGGTCATTCACCTCTTTGGCTCGGTGAATGCCAAAATATGCTATTTTTATGTTTTTGTAGCAATTATAAATGAGATTGAGTTTTTGATTTGGTTCTCTGCCTGATTGTTGTTGATGTAAAGAAATATAATGGTTTTGTGCACTGTTGTGGAACTCCAAGACTCTACCAAAATCTTATATTAGTGCAAGGTTGTTTTTGATAGATTCTCTAGGGTTTTCTAGTTATAGGATCATATCCACAAATAAGGATAACTTGACTTCTTCTTTTACTGTTTGAATACCCCATGATTTCTTTCTCCTGCCTGATTGCCCTGGCTAGACTGCTAGTACTATGTTTAATAGGAGAAGTGAGAGTGAGCATCCTTGTCCTGATCCGATTCTTAGGGAGAATGTTTTTAGCTCTTGCCATTAAGTATCTCATTGGCTGCAGGTTTGTTATTGGTGCCTTTTATTGCTTAGAGGAATATTCCTTCGATGCCTAGCTGTTTGAGGATTTTCATCAAGAATGGATGTTGGTTTTATTCCAGGTTTTTCTGGATTTAATGAGTTAATCATGTGGTTCTTGGTTTGACTCCTGTTTAATGGGGGATGGATCATATTTTTAGATATTCATATGTGGAACAAGTCTTGCTTTCTGTGCATGAAGTCAACCTCATCAGGATGGATGATCCCTGAAATATATTGTTGGATGAGATTTGTTGGAACCTTGTGGAGATATTTTGCATCTATATTCATTAGGGAAACTGCCCTGTAGTTTTCTTGAAGGGTCTTTGCCATTTTGGGGTACTGTGATGATACTGCCTTCAAACAATGAGCTAGGGAGAATTCCTTCCTTCTCAATTGTCCTCCCTGTTGGGAGCCAACATCTATAGCTACATGACTGAGGCCTATAAAGGCCCATCTGAAAGATCGCCTCTGACAAGCAATACCTATAATATTGGTGTGTGAATAGTGACCAGTGTGCATACATGGCAACAAAACTTACGTTAGGATACAAAACTTTAAGTAAATATCAATATGCCTGATGGAAAGTGCACAGCAGAATTATTTTTCTCTGTCTTTCTAAGTTGTACTCCTTTTTCAAGACATTTTAAACTTCTATTTCCTGGTAGACTGGTTAGTCAGCTCTTGTTCCCGAAAGCAGTTTCCCCTAGGGCTAAGATTAGAAACTAAATGACCATAATAGTTTTATCACCCTGCCTCTAGCCAGGCAGAACGTTTTTTTTTTGTTTCGTTAATTACCGAAACTCTGTTTGCTTCAGCCCATGGCCACCGTCATGGCAACCATACATTTCCTTGTTCAAGAGTATGACAACTACCATAAGATTTATGAAAGAATTAACGATAAGGTATTAGCTTAATAAGATATAGCATAGTATTAAAGTTCAATCATCAGATTATATAAAAATTAAAGTTTAGACATATGAAACTCATATGAATTATAGTAAAGTTTGGTAGTTTAAGAATAAGTTTTAACTGAATTATAAGGCATTACATTAAATCATAATAGGTTAATAGTATAACTAACAGTTAAGTCATTTAACTAAATTTATAGATTATAGTATAGTGTTAAGTTGATAATATTAATCGCTAAAAATATTAGGAGTCAGTGAACTTGGGTTGAACCTAGAGTTAACTTAGAAAGTTTTTGTATTAATCAGGGTTTAGAACAAAAAGTATAATATGAATGATTTATTGAACATTATGGAAAACACTTTGAACAATCTGTATTGAAATTGAGCACCTGTGATTTTAATGTAAGTTTTGTGAAGTACGTCATGCATCATGGAATTGTAATTGTTTGCTTGGAACTTGCAAGTCTCGTGATGGTCTTGTGATGCATAGTTTGTAAAGCGTGATATGCATGGAATTTGTACGCCCCCAGCAAGTGATTGTCACACTGCTGGAGGGTATAGAAAATGGTATATAAGTTGGAAGGAGTTCGAATAAAATTTGGACTCAGTTCTGATCAAACTGATCCCAGAAGAACTGCCTCTGAGTGGTCTCTTCTCGCCGTCCAGACTCTCCAGTGCAGGTCCTAATCCTCCCTCAGTTGGAGCCGGTACTCCGACAGCTGTGGCGCCCGAACTCAGGGACCTGACTCTGGTAATTGTATATATATATGTTCCTCATTTGTTCATTCATCTCGTTTCAGGATGGACCTTGCCTTAGGGTGCTGCAGCCCCCCTGTAGTGCGCGGGTTGATAGGCAAGCAGATTGGTTGTATAGTGTCACTGACAGACTGTGTGACTCGTTATCGCCGTAAAGAGCGATTCAGTTTTTGTAGAGATATTACTGTATATTGTGTATATTGGTGTTTTGTTGTCACAGCGATGGGGAACTGCGGCTCCAAGGAGAGACGAGCCTATATTCGAATCATGTGTAAAGCATTAAAGCATAAAGGTTTAAAGGTAAGTAAGGATAAACTAAATTCTTTTTTAGACTTTGTACAAAAAATTGCCTGCTAATTCCACTTAAACTCTTTCTTTGTCTAAGATAAAACAAAAGGCAGATAAAAATTATGAG
>NW_007252492.1:0-10719 GCF_000164805.1 Carlito syrichta | reverse complement strand
CAGAAGAGCCATATGAAGAGTTTATTGCTAGATTGATTGATGCAGTAGGAAAGTTAGCCATAAACAAAGTAGCTGAAGAAATTTTAGTAAAACAATTGGCTGTTAAAAATGCTAATAACACTTGTTAGGCTTTAATAAGACTGATTAAAAAGACCTGCAATATAATTGATTATATCAGACAATGCTAACAATAATTATGATGATTAAAAGTCCTTCCTTCTTGCCACCCTTGCTGCACCTCTATCTAAAGTTTTCCTTAAAAATTAAGAATACTGAAATAAAGCCTGAACTTAGTCATACTTTTCTTTTCCTTATAGAAATGTAGAAAGCTCAAGTAATAATAAACAAATGTATATAAGTAAAGTATAAGTGATATAAGTAATAAAAGTAATATATATAAGCAGTATATATATATAAGCAATATAAGCTATGTATATAAAGAATATATAAGTAATATAAATAATATGTCATACATAAGTAATATAATATGTAAATAATATAAGTAATATAAGTAAAACAAGTAATATAAGCAGTATATATATAGTAATATAAGCAATATATATAAGCAATATAAACAATATATAAGTAATAAATAATATAAGTAATACATAAACAACAATATATAAGTAATATAAGTAAAAGTATATAAGTAATAAACAAAAGAATATCTCATTGCAGTCTTGCTTTAACTGTGGTCAAGTCAGACACATTAGCAGAGATTGTCTAATTAAGCAAGGTATGGCTAACTTACATGGCCTGTCACCATTTACTGGGTCTACTCGACTAAAATCTTTGAGTCCCAATTGCCAAAAAGGCTTTCATTAAGCTAGAGAATGCCTATCTAAATTTCATAAAAATGGTAATCCTTTAAATCAACAACGAGCCACCCCTGGGAGTACAGGACTGAACTTGTGTTCCTCCACCACAACAATATTAACTCCGGATGTTCCGGTAACACTAATTCCTGTGGGAGAAGGCCCTCTCCCAGAAGGAATAGTGGGTGTAATATTAAGCAGAAGTTCCTTGTCTTTACAAGGAATTTCCATTATTCCTGGAGTGGTGGATTCGGATTACACAAGAGAAATCCAGGTGCTTGTTGATCCCCCTAGCAAAACTGTGCAGTTTAACAAAGGTCAGAGAATAGCCCAGTTGCTGTTCCTGCCTTATCATAAAACAGGTAAAATTAACTAACCTGCCTAGAGGTAACTCTGGATTTGACTCTAGTGATGTTGTTTTTTTTTTGGGGGGGCTCAGGAGGTTACTAACCCTAAACCTCTACATATACAAGGAGTTAAGATTAAAGACTTGTTGGACACCGGTGCCGATGTTTCCTGTATTGCCGGGGAAATTGGCCTGCTTCTTGGTCTACTCAAAAAGCTCCTTCAGGACTCATAGGCATTGGTCAAGTACTCTCAGTAGCCAATAACTCTAAAAATTTTGAATTGGACAGATGAGACTTCAAAAACTTTTTGCCCATATGTTATTCCATCTATCCCCTTTATATTATGGGGAAGAGATATTCTTGCTCAAATAAGCATGCATTTATATAGCCCTAATGATAAAGCTTCAGCACAAATGCTGTAGATAGGCTATATGATCCCTTTAAGAGACTTGGCAAAGACGACAGGTAATGCAGGAACCTGTCCAAGTTAATGAAAAGACAAATTAAGCTGGTATTAAATCCATTGTTCCCAAGACCCTATTACCTGGAAAGCCGAAAAACTGGTTTGGTTGGAACAATAGCCCATGCCCTTAGAAAAGCTAAGGCAGTCAAAAAACTAGTTTTACAACAATTAAAGGCTGGTTATATAGAGCCTTCTACCAGCCCCCCTGAATGGCAACCACTAGCCCTGAAAACACTCCTAAGTTTTGTAATTAAGAAAAAAAATCTGGTATATGGAGACTTTTACAGGATTTAAGAGCTATTAACACTACTATGGGAGCCATGGAGTGTTATAGCCTGGATTGCTATACCTGTTAACTTTAATATTATAGTTATTGATTTACAGAATTGTTTCTTTACTATACCTTTAAGCCCAGAGGACTGTAAACAATTTACATTCAGTTTACTCTCTGAGAATTAAAACACTTTTCTTCCAGCTCCAGGAGGAGTCAACTCTCGAGGACTGAGACCAAACATGCTATGGCAAATGGATGTAACTCACTTTCCCAGCTTTGGTAAATTGTCTTATTTGTATATGACTGTAGATACATTTTCTCATATTACTTTAGCTTCAGAAAAAACTAGAAGAAGCCTACAAGGACGTGGTACAACATTTATTCTTTTGCCTTTCACAGCTAGGTATGCCAGAGCAACTGAAAACCAACAACGGTCCTGCATATACATCTAAATCTTTCCAGCAATTTTACTCCCAATTTAAAATTTCTCATTCCACAGAAATTCCCTACAATCCACAAGGTCAAGCCATAGTTAAAAGAGTTCACCAAACTTTAAAAAATCAATTAAGTTATAAGAGGGTGAGTTCAAGTATAGATCTCCTCACCACATCTTGAATCACATTTTATTTGTTATTAATCATTTAAATTTGGACTCTTCAGGCTATTCAGCTATGGCTAGACATTGAGATCCAGAAGAAAGTATAAAACCTCTGATAAAATGGAAGCTTCTTACAGGAAAAGGGAAGAGCCTGCTTTATTTCGTGCTCAAGTCAAACTTGTTACTAATCATAATTTTTCTTATAAAGGGCATTCCAACGCCCTACCTATTTGTTTTTATAATAATTCTGCTTTTAATAATTACCAGTCTTCTTGCTTAATGTCCACCTTTAAGTCTCTGAGTACAGAAAGCCCTTATCAGGACAATATCAAGGACGGTTGGCGACTGGAGATGTTAATGCCTGGAGGAACCGCCCCTCGCCGTGCAACTAGAGCTTCATCGCCTCTCAGCGTATCTGCTTGCCCCTTCAATGATACGGAAAAGGACTGGTCACTCATACAGCGAGATGCTGGCTTCCTGAAATGAAGAGACTGTGCTTATAACTCTAAGGTGGACTATCCTGTACCCGGTGAAAAACTATATATTAGTGACTGGGGTTTTAATGGCTCTATGCTTGCCACAGCTAGAAGGCACCCGCATGGATGGGCTACACCCATGTTTCAAAGCTCTCTATCCTCTAATCGTTCATTACAGACTCAGCTTTATTGATTGGTTGCAGCAACAGGTCCTGTAACACTTTATTGTCCTCATTCCGGTTTTACAACCTTTTTACAGGCTTGTGTTCATTCCCCATATGTTTTGTTAATTGCTAATGCTCATTCTATTTACTCGGTAATATATAATTTTGGTCATTTTGAAATTAATTGTGAAAATTGTACTTTGTCTAATTGTATTATTGGTAACCCATATCAAGTATTTCTGTTAAAACATCCTTCTTACGTTTTTGTGCCTGTTCAGCTACCAGAACCGTGGTATTCTTCTCCAGGTACTTATATTTTAGAACAAGCCACAGCAATGTTAAATAGGCCTTGTAGGTTTGTTGCAGCTTTAATCTTGGGAATTTCTGCACTAATTTCTATTATAAGATCTGTGGCCGCTTTTGCCACTGCTTTAGTTCAAGAAGTCCATACAGCTAATCATGTGAATGATTTGTCTCAAAATGTTAGCTTAGCTTTATTTACTCAAGAGCAGATAGATAAAGGTATTATTGATAGGTTGAATGCTTTAGAATCAGCACTAGTATACATAGGAAATCAAATACAACACATTAAGGTTCAGATGTCTGTAGCTTGTCATGCACAATTTAAATGGATTTGTGTTACACCTTTGCCATATAATGGTCAGAATATCAGTTGGGCTGATGTTCAGAAACACCTTATGGGAGTTTGGCAGTCTTCTAATTCTTCTCTGAACATTCAACAACTACATGGTCAGATTACTGCTATTTCTCAGGCACATCTTTCCTCACTTTCATTTTCTCAGCTAGCATCTAGATTTACTTCTTTCCTTTCTCAGTTTGTGGCTTCCAATTCTGTTTGGAATCTGATCTATAATTTCATTGCTATTGGTATAATTGTTCTTTTTCTTCTGTTTATCTTTCCGGTCATCATCCAACGTTTAAGGAAAGCAGTTCAACGTAACTCTGATAATATTCATTTGGCAGTTCTTACTAATAAAACCAAAAAATAATGTCATCTATTAGCTGGTCACTTATGTCATAAAGGCTAATATTTTGTGTCATCTGTGTCATTAACTCACCGTTCTTCATTCTCCCTATGTCCCCTCAAGTCTTTACGCTCTTGGTATTCAGTGACGGATAAGATTCCAGCCACCTGGTATGAACCTAAGACAAGCATCCTCCGCCTGGAGGGAGGACCAACTGATGATGGGTAACAACTATGGTGAAGCGAGAACAACCTAAGACAGAAGTCAAGATGTTTTACGTATGTTTTTAATAAAAAAGGGGGAAATATTGGGAGCCAACATCTATAGCTACATGACTGAGGCCTATAAAGGCCCATCTGAAAGATTGCCTCTGACAAGCAATACCTATAATATTGGTGTGTGAATAGTGACCAGTGTGCATACATGGCAACAAAACTTACATTAGGATACAAAACTTTTAAGTAAATATCAATATGCCTGATGGAAAGTGCACAGCAGAATTATTTTTCTCTGTCTTTCTAAGTTGTACTCCTTTTTCAAGACATTTTAAACTTCTATTTCCTGGTAGACTGGTTAGTCAGCTCTTGTTCCTGAAAGCAGTTTCCCCTAGGGCTAAGATTAGAAACTAAATGACCATAATAGTTTTATCACCCTGCCTCTAGCCAGGCAGAACGTTTTTTTTTGTTTTGTTAATTACCGAAACTCTGTTTGCTTCAGCCCATGGCCACCGTCATGGCAACCATACATTTCCTTGTTCAAAGTATGACAACTACCGTAAGATTTATGAAAGAATTAATGATAAGGTATTAGCTTAATAAGATATAGCATAGTATTAAGGCTCAATCATTAGATTATATAGAAATTAAAGTTTAGACATATGAAACTCATATGAATTATAGTAAAGTTTGGTAGTTTAAGAATAAGTTTTAATTGAATTATAAGGCATTACGTTAAATCATAATAGGTTAATAGTATAACTAATAGTTAAGTCATTGAAGTAAACTTATAGATTATAGTATAATGTTAAGTTGATAGTATTAATCGTTAGAAAATATTAGGTTGATCATTAAACTTGGATTTAACTTAGGAAACTTTTTGTATTAATCTGAGTTTAGAACAAAGAGTACATCATGGATGATTTATTGAACATTATGGGAAACAGTTTATACAATCTGTATTGAAGTTGTGCACCTGTGCTTTTAATGTAAGTTTTGTGAAGCACGTCATGCATCATGGATTTGTAATTGTGTGCTTGGAACTTGACAATCTTGTAAAGGTCTTGTGATGCATAGTTTGTAAAGCAATGGAAATTGTACGCCCCCAGCAAGTAATTATCACACTGCTGGAGGGTATAGAAAATGGTATATAAGTTGGAAGGAGTTCGAATAAAATTTGGACTCAGTTCTGATCAAACTGATCCCAGAAGAACTGCCTCTGAGTGGTTTCTTCTCGCCATCCAGACTCTCCGGTGTGGGTCTCAACCCCCCTCAGTTGGAGGCGTTACTCCGATACCTCCCTACTTTATACTATTCTTTATAATTAACTGGTAAACATCAGTAAATGTCACCCTGAGTTCTATGAGCTGCTTTAGCAAATTAATTAAACACATTAAGGAGATCATGGGAACCTCAAGTTGAAGTCAGTTCTGTAAGCTCTGACTTGTGATTGGTTGTGGCAGAAAGGACAGTGTTGCAGAACTGAGTCCTCAACCTGTGAGATCTGTCTGCACTCTCCAGGTAGAGATTGCCAGAAGTTAATTAGAGACATCAAGCTCATGTCTGTTCTGGAGTTGGTTGCTTGCTTGTCAGTGTGGAAAACCTCACACAAAGTTTGTCACAGAAGCCTTCTGTTTTGACAATTGCTGTTGTGGTATGAGAACATGAAAACAGCATGTCAAGTATGTGTTTTCTGCCCATACAGTGGATAAGTGGGAGCTACTATATACTCTGTTTTAAGTGCTCCAGGTTCATTAGTCCAAAAATCACGGTTTTGACATTAGATACTGTGTACATATGATACTGATTCTACAAATCATACCATCTTCTGTCAGTCTGATATGTTTTGGCTTTGATTATTGTACTCAACAAATCACCTATAGGTATCAACTTTTGATAGTCCTCATTTTTTTTAGCATTTGACAAATACAAAGAAGGGGAAGTAGGAGTTTTTGAAGCATTAATTACCTTCAAATAATAATACTAATACTAATTCTGGTATATTTTCCAGGCATGGTCCCCTAACAGGTGCTTTCTAACAAAATGTTAGTCTTGTGCCTTTTTTCTTGTAACATAGTCTAAAGCTTACACAAAAATGTGCATGATTTATTTTCTTTTCTTATGAAGGCAGAGTCTTACTTTGTTGCCCAGGCTGGTCTCAATTTTCTGGGATCCTCAATCAGTCCTCCCATGTCAGCCTCCTTGTAACAGGGATTACAGGCATGAACCATCATACTTATGTTTCTAATTTTCTATTTTTTACTATTGCTGATTTGAAATATATTTTGCTTTTGTCTTTAATAGTTGATGGGAGCTCTGAAGACTGTCTAACCAGGTAGGATTTCACAGATTTTTTTTTATTAATCAATATTTTTTATTTTGGTATTGTCGGGTACAGTTAAGGGTTAGGTATACAAATATGTTTTGTTCAGGCACCCTTGTTGATAAGGGGTGTCTCCCCATCCCCAGACAGATATTTACTACCATTAATCCCACCTCCCTTCCCCTCCCCACCATAGTTTCCCACCACTGTCAATCCTTTTCTTATAGTATTACGATAGATGTTCAAGGTCCACTATATGAGTGAGAACATGTGATACTCAGATCTTTGTTTCTGTGAGAGGTCACTCAGTATTATAGACTCTAGTTCCATCCAGGCTACCGTGAAATTCATGATTTTGTTCTTTTTTATGGCTGTGTGGTATTCCATCGTGTATATGTACCACATTTTAAAAATCCATTCCTCTTTTGATGGACAGCATGGTTGATTCCAGGTTCTTGGTATTGTGAACAATGCTGCAATAAACATACATGTGCAGGTATCTTTTTCATAGAGTGATTTGAGTTCTTCAGAGTATATTCCCAGTAGGGGGATTGCGGGGTCATATGGGAGGTCGATATTTAGAACTTTTAGGAATTGTCACACTGTTTTCCACAGAGGTTCCACTAGTTTGGACTCCCACCAACAGTGTAGTAGTGTTCCCTTTTCACCACACCCTCTCCAGCAACTGTAATTTTTTGAGTTGTTGATAATTGCTATTCTAACTGGAGTTAGGTGATATCTCAGTGTGGTTTTGATTTGCATCTCCCTCATGATTAGTGAGGTCGAATATTTCTTCATGTGTCTGTTGGCTGCTCAGATGTCTTCCTTTGAAAAGTGTCTGCTTTTTTCTTTAATAGTTGATGGGAGCTCTGAAGACTGTTTAACCAGGTAGGATTTCTCAGATTTTAAAAAATTTATGTGTTAACTAAGAGAGTACAGAGATAAGAAACTGATACCTGTTGAGTGTTCTACTCTGGATGAGATGCAATATTTTATGCTTGACATTTTTCTCACATAGTCATTTCACAGCTTTGCAAAGTACCTGTTCTATGATAACCTACATTTTGCCAGTGAGGCAATTGTGGTTCAGAGAGGTCAACTAACCAGTGATCCCACAGTTACCAAATAGCTGACTCATGATTTTATCATCAGCCTGCCTGTCTCCCAAATAACTTTTTTTGCCCCTCAGCACAGATTGAGAGAGGCCTGTGCAATGTTGGTATCCAGGTGCAGGTCTACATGAGGTTAATTCAGAAAGTCAGATTAGTTATGTGCTAAGTCTCTTTCAGAGTCTTTCTGAAAAGCCTGGTTGGTCCAAGAGTTTGTCTTTTGTATTTGACAATTACAGTTTAACTGATACTTCATTTTCACCATTTAAGGTTTCAGTGCAAATCTCACTTAACTGTAGACCACAGGTTTTACACAAACAAGACCAGGTAAGTCCTAGAGGGGAATTATTTTACTGAAGGATATCCCTATGTACAACATATTCTGTTAATTATATTGAGAACCTATTGGATGGATATTTCTAATTTATTTCTCTTATTACTGACTTCCCAGTTTGGATTTTCCTCAGGCTAGCACCCTGCCTAGTTCCATGCAGCCTTTTCTTTTTCTCTGGTATCTTTATTTTCTCTCTTCTATGATATTTCCATAATGATTTTTGTTTTTGGCTTTCTCCCATACTTTTCTTGGTGTTTCGATTGCTCTCTTATTGTTCTCATTCAGCCAGCTAAGTATTCCCCATCTTTCTATAGACAGAATCCAAAGGACATAGAATTTCAGCATTTTAGGAAATCTTAGTGACTAGTAAAAATATCCTCCAATTCTTACAGCTGTGTTTAACATCCTGATAAAGTCGTTGCTCAGATGGAGAAGCTAAAATTCAAGGCGATAAAGTAACTTATAGGGATATAGGAAGTAGTAGAAATGAGATATGAATTCAGGTTTCTTTAATCAAAGTCCCATATTCTTCCTTCATTACCCTATCAGAGAGTTTTTTTTTTAGTTGGAGTCTCACTCAGTCACTCAGACTGGAGTGCAGTGGCTGCTCCCGGCCACCGCAGCCTTGACCTGCTGGGCTCCAGTGATCCTTCCGCCTCAGCCTTCCAAGTAGCTGGAACTACAGTTGTGTGCTACCACTCCCGGCTGATTTTTTATTTATTGTAGAGATGAGGTCTCGCCAAGTTTCCCAGGCGGGTCTCGAGCCCGTGGGCTCAGGCAATCCACTCACCTCAGCCTCCCAAGGCGTGGGATTACAGGTTGAGCCACCGAGCCCCGCCGAGAGTTTTTAATAATAGAAAAAGGGAGTGTGTTGGGCGAACCCAATGGAAGAGACAAAGAATGAAATTGGCTGGTGAACCCAACGGAAGTGGATAAGAAAGGAATGAGCAAAGGAAGGTCATGTTTGAAGAGAAACACCAGTGGTTTGGACAGGAATAAGAAAAGAGATCGGAATGTTGGAATTGACTATAAGTGTGATAGAGATAGCTTATAGGATGGAAGGATACAGGAGGTGGGGCATCATCTCAAAAGGCATATTAAAGTAAGGGTTTCAAGGGAGTTCTGAACAGGTTGCTGCTTTTTTGTTTGTTGAATTGCAGAAATTGATACACTTGAAAGTTTCTATTGAAAGATGCTCAAAGAATTTGAGCCATTGGAAAGTCTCTACAGTAGATAGAAATATAGTATCATGCACTTCTAACCCCCACCTTACAGAGTGTTCGGGCACCTTAAGTACTAGAGGGTTAAAGGTTGCTGTGCTACTCAGCTCTGTGGCCCAGGGCAGGTGTTCCCCCACGTCTGTCTCTTTTTGTAATTCACTGATGTCCTTCCCATGTACATGTAGGGTTGGGTGGGTGTAGGATTGGCTGGCAAATCCGCCATGGAGCTTCAGTTGGGTAGCTGCTAACATGCCTACACTGGAGGCAGATGACTGAGACTCTATTCTTAACTTCTTTGCCAGAGGCAGGGAAATAGACACCTGCTGTTGTTCATTTAGCCCATCCTTTCAGAAAGCTGTGTTTTCATAGGCTGAAGATTTAAAGGTTGGAGACTGCCATTGATCAGTGCAGAAGAGAAATATGGAAGTGGGAGCCCATAGACTGGAAGGCATTTCCAAAGTACTTAAGGAAATAGAGATACAACTTCCAGGACTCAGATTTTTCACCAATCTCTCTCATTGGGTATCTGAGTACTTATGATGGTTTTTAAGGACTTGCTAGTTTTTGTGGACCTGAATAAGGCACGATATATACAGGGAAATTAATTGGATTTTTATAATTTTGAATGTTTTAATCATTATGGGAAGAGTATTCCCACTCTAGAATATACATTTGTACTTTGACTTTTGTGCATTCTGCTTTCCAAAATGTCAAATGTTTTGGTGGACTTCTATACTGGTTTAGGGTAAGGGGAATCAATGGGACCTGCTTAAGTGATTCCAGTGCGAAAGAACCAAGGTTGTGGTAACACTTACTTGTAGTTCTAGCTATATGGTGGACGGCTGAGGTGGAAGAATCACCAGAGCCCAGATGGTTGATGCTTGTGTGGCTGCAAGCATGCCACTGCTCTCCAGTCTGGGGGATGGAGTGAGACTCCAGTTCAAAAAAAAAAAACAAAAAAACAACAAGACTGCCCCTTTTCAATGACACAGATTAGTCTCTGAACCAGATAATGGAGATGAGGTAGTATATTTCTCTAACTTGGTTTAGCTTATTAGGTTACTTCCAGTTCAGATAACAGAAGTTATATCAGTCATTAATGGGTGACTTTCAGTTCAGCCTTCAGAATATACAATTTATGAGGATGAATTATTGTCAGAATCTGCTAAAATATTGACTCTCACTAGTTCTTATGGAACTAAGGTTGAGTTTTCCTGAAATATATCATAGGTTGGGAGAAGTGGAGATGAGAATGGTTAACTCCATCATCTTTAAAACTGGGACCATATTTTAATTATATATATATATATTTTTTTAATCAATATTTTTTATTATGATATTGTGAGGTACAGTTAAGGGTTAGGTATACAAATATGCTTCATTCAGGCCCCCTTG
>NW_007252491.1:2684-3728 GCF_000164805.1 Carlito syrichta | reverse complement strand
CTCAATCCTTTTGTTATAGTATTAAAGTAGTTGTTCAAAGTCCACTTATGAGTGAGATCATTTGAAGATCATCTTCCCATTCCTACCCCTTTCCACCAGTTGATGGCAAATCACGCTTCTACCCTTTCTTCTATAAATTTAGCTGTTTCTTTCATTGTTTACTTAGTATGATAGCTTCCAGGTTCACTCATGTTATCACAAATAAGAAAATATATTCTTATTTTTAAAAAAACTATGCTGAGTAATTTTCCACTGTGTGTGTGTGTGTGTGTGATGTGTGTGTGTGGCATTTTCTGGGTTGATTCATTCATTGGTGGACACTTAGATTATTTTCAGATCTTGACTATTGAAAATAATGCTCTCATGACTGTAAGAGTGTAAATATTGCTTTGAGATACTGATTTTTTAATATATATAACCAAAAATGAAATTTCTAGATCAAATAATAGTTTTATTTTTAACTTTTTGAGAAACCACTCTATTGTTTTCTTATTGCATTCAGAGTTGGCACCCAATATAAAATTAGGAGGATAAGCCGGGCTCAGTCACTCAACCTGTAATCCCTAGCCTTGGGAGGCTGAGGTGAGTGAATTGCCTGAGCCCGCATGTTTGAGACCCACCTGGGCAACTTGGCAAGACCTCATCTCTACCATAAATCAAAAACTTAGCCTAGCGTGGTAGTGCTTGCCTGTAGTTCCAGCTACTCGGAAGGCTGAGGTGGAAGGATCATCGGAACCCAGCAGGTCGAGGCTGCGGTGGCCGGGAGCAGCCACTCTGGGTGATGGAGTGAGACTCCAACTCAATAATAAATAAATAAATAAAATAAATAAAACTAGGAGGATAAAACCCAATGGGATGAGATTGTAAATGATGGGGAGGTGAAATTCAAAATACAGACTAACTATGCAATAAAGCAAAAACATTAAATTAAGATAATACACGAAATTTACAAAAGTTACGAAGGTGTGAGTGTAGATTACTAGTACTATTTCCAAGACTTGCATGTGGCAGGCAGAGTGCATGCTTTCCTTACAATTTGGGGTC
>NW_007252491.1:0-1472 GCF_000164805.1 Carlito syrichta | reverse complement strand
GGGTATAAGTTGTAGATACAAAAAATGGATAGCTGGGATGTAAAATGCTGCAGCCAGTAAGGAAAACAGTTTGACAATACTGCAAAAGAGTAAACACAAAAGTTTCTACATGACCCAGAGTTTTATTCCTGGGTATATACACGAAAGTGTATGTGAAAATTCATCACAGCAATATTTATAATAGCTAAAATGTAGAAACAATTGAAATGCCTATCAACTGAAGAATATTGGCAAAACAAAATGTTCATATCCATTCAATGGACTGTTATTCAGCAATAAAAATATGGAAACATATCAATATTCATTAGATTAGTACTGAATAAATTATCAATTAATGAAGAAAGTCACAAAAAGATACAAATTTTATAATTCCATTTATATAAAGTGTCCAGAGTCAACCAATAGGTAGAGACAAAAAGTAGGTTAGTGGTTGATTTGGGCTGAGGGTAAGGAAACTGACCACGCTCACCCCCACACCCCATGACATGATTACAGTGTATCATTTAAAAGGTAAAAAAAAAGTACTAAAATTAGAATGTGGTGATTGTTGCACAATTTCATGAATAGATGAGAAGCTGCAGTTTTAATACTTTACATGAAAGAATTTTATGGTATGGAAGTACTACTAGACTTTTTAAAGTACTTTAAAAATGTGAACAGCACAGGGCAAACCTCAATTGGGATGTATACTGCATCAAATGTGACTTTGGTTACATCCCTTCTTTTCAGATTATTTTTTACCATAAATGAACCGAAGAATGCAGGTATTTATTGTATTTAGCTAATTAACTGTAAGATCCACTTTAGTAAGGCATTGCATTGCTATGCCATGCCACTTTCAAAAGTCCCCATTATGAAATTTCACAATAAATGGTTCATTTTGGAGAAGCATGTGTCGGTGACCTGCACTGACCAGGGGGGGGTTAGGACCGCACCGGTGAATCAGAACGGAGAGAAGAAACCACACGGAGGCAGCTCTTCTGGGAACAGTCTGGCCAAGACTGAAGCCAATTTTATTCAAACTTTTTCCAACTTATATACCATTTTCTATAATCTCCAGCAGTGTGACAATTACTTGCTGGGGGCGTACAAGTTCATTGATGTGTAACACGCTTTACAAATCATGTACCATCACAAGACTTTCAGGTTCCCAGTGAACAATTACAATTCCATGATGTATGAATCACAGGTGCACAATTTCAATACAGATTGTTCAAAATGTTCTCCACAATGTTCAATAAATCATTCATATTATACTCTAAGTTCTAAACCCTGATTAAAAAACTTTCCAAGTTAACTCTAAGTTCAATCCAATTTTACTAACTTTTAATATTTTTGACGATTAATATTATTAACTTAACACTATACTATAATCTATAAGTTTACTTAAATGACTTAATTTTATTACCTTAATTTTATACTATTTATTTTTATAATTCTTATAACCTACTACATTTCTGTACTGCTCTATG
>NW_007252490.1:0-5759 GCF_000164805.1 Carlito syrichta | reverse complement strand
AGAGGAAGACAAGGATGAGGGCGAGGAGCCTCCTCAGTCTAGGCTGATCACCCCAGAGAATGTGGACTGCAAAGAGGCTGTGGTGAGCCACACCCCCTGCCTTTCTCTGGGGCCCCCTGGACACCCTAATTCTCTTGCCTTTTCTGTCCTCTGATTTCTCTCAAGCCCCAACCCCCTTCCCAGAGCCAGCATCAGACACCACTGCACCTGTGAGCAACATGTGCCCCCAGGAGGCTGGAGAGATGGGCTCCTTTCCATCTCCCTCATCATTGTTCATCCTGTGGGTTTCCCCCACAAATATGCATCCCTGTCGCCTGCAGACGTCCCCCTTGACTGTGGCACTAACTGGTACTGACAAGGAGCAGACACAGCTGCTGTGGGAGCCAGAGGAGCAGAGAAGGTGCTGCCCATGTCTTACCATGCTGTCAGTCCCAGCCCAGAAAGCACTGAAGGGGGTGGTCCCAGTCCCTGTGACCAGGGGTGAGTCTATGTCTGTGGAGGCACACCAGGCCCTCCAGAGGGCCATGAAGATGATGGAGGTGAGGGAGTCTTTCCTGTCAGGCCCAAGTAGGGTGGGGTGGCAGGCTGCTGCTGACCCCTGACTCTGAGTTCTGGTTCCAGAGGTGCTTCCTAGAAGTCATGGAGGAGGAAACAGCAGATATAAAGGTGTGAGTGGAAGAGCTGGAGCATGGCTGCATCCAGTTGCCTGTGGAGGTTGACGTGAATAGTGTGCTGGGATGTTAAGGCCATGGCAGGGAGCTGCCTAGGTGTGGAGGGGCCTGCCTCTGAGCCCCTTCTCCCAAAGTCAAGTACATTGCCCCATACCAGAACCAGAGGGCGGTGTTTTCTCCATCTGCAGAGTTCTGTGAAGTCAGCCTCAGTGATGATGAGGAGCCTGTGCAAGGAGAGATGGGGGAGGGTTCTCTCCTTCAGAATCTGTCCAAATGTCATGTCATTTACCTCACGCCTGAAAACCATAACCCCCAGAAGGGCCCAGGCTTGGACAAGGGCATTGATGACAAGGAAGAGGAGGCTGGAGAGTTGGACAAGGGTGTTGATGACAAGGAGGAGGAGACTGGAGAGGCAGTCGAGTGCGTTGAAGACAAGGAAGAGGAACCTGGAGACGATTATTAGGATGTGGATGACAATGGGGAGGATAAACATGGAGAGGAAGACAAGGATGAAGGCGAGGAGCCTCCTCAGCCTAGGCCCATCACCCCAGAGAATGTGGAGTGCAACGAGACTGCAGTGAGCCAGATCCCCTGCCTTTCTCTGGGGCTCCCTGGACACCCTGATTCTCTTGGCTTTTCTGTCCTCTGATTTCTCTCAAGCCCCAACCCCCTTCCCAGAGCCAGTGTCAGACACTGCTGCACCTGTGAGCAATAAGTGCCCCCAGGAGGCCCAAGAGGGGGGGTCCTCTCCATCTCCCTGGCCATTGTCCATCCTGTGGTTTCCCCACACAAATATGCATCCCTCTTCCCTGCAGGTGGCCTCCTTGACTATGGCACTGACTGGTACTGACAAGGAGCAGACACAGGTGCTGTGGGAGTCGGAGTAGCAGAGAAGGTGCTGCTTATGCCTAGCCACACTGGAAGCATTGGCCCAGAAAGCTCTGGAGGAGGAGGTGGCCCCACCTCCTGGGACCAGCGGCGAGTCTATGTCTGTGGAGGCACATCAGGCCCTTTAGAGGGCCATGGAGACGATGGAGGTGAGGGAATCTCTCCTGTCAGACCCAAGTAGGGTGGGGTGACAGGTTGCTGCTGACCCCTGCCTCTGGTTTCTGGTTCCAGAGGTGTTTCCTAGAAGTCATGGAGGAAGAAACTGAAGATGTAAAGGAGCGAGTGGAAGAGCTGGAGCATGGCTGCATCCAGCTGCCGTGGAGGTCAATGCAAATGGTGAGTTGGGATGTTAGAGCCATGGCGGGGAGCTACCCGGGATTTGAGGGGTTGGACTCTGAGCTCCTTATCCCACAGGCGAGTACATTGTCCCATACCAGAATCAGAGGGCAGTTCCTTCTCTGTCTGCAGAGTTCTATGAAGTCAGCCTCAGTGATGATGAGGAGGCTGCACAAGGAGAGAAGAGGGAGGGATCTCCCCTCCATAATCTGAATGAATGGCCTGTCATTTACCTGCTGCCTGAGACCCAGAACCTGCAGATGTGCCCAGGCTTGCATTGATGACAAGGAGGAGGAGCCTGGAGTGGCAGACAAGGGCCTTGATGACAAGGAGGAGGAGCCTGAAGAGGTTGCCAAGGACATTGATGACAAGGAGGAGGAGCCTAGAGTGAAGGACAAGCGTGTTGATGACAAAGAGGAGGAGCCTGGAGAGGAGGCCAAGGGCATTGATGACAAGGAGGAGGACCCAGAAGAGGACAAGTGTCTTTATGAAAAGGAGGAGGAGCCTGAAGAGGTAGCCAAAAGTGTTGATGACAAGGAGGAGGAGTCTAGAGGGAAGGACAAGTGCTTTGATGACAAGGAGGAGGAGCTTGGAGAGGAGGACCGGTATGTGGATGGCAAAGAGGAGGAGAAACATGGAAAGAAAAACAAGGATGAGGACAAGGGTCCTCCTCAGTCTAGGCTGATCACTCCAGAGAACCTGGACTCCAAAGATACCGTGGTAAGCCAGACCCCCTGACTTTCTCTGGGGCGTCCTGAACACCCTGATCCTCTTGACTTTTCTGTCCTCTCATTTTCTCAACCCCAACCCCCTTCCACAGCCAGTGTCAGACACCACTGCACCTGTGAGCAACAGGTGCTCCCAGGAGGCCCGAGAAAGTGGTTCCTCTCCATCTCCCTGGCCACCATTGATCCCGTGCATTCCCCAAACAAAGAGTCACACCTCTTGCCTGCAGGTCGCCCGGAGGCGAGAATCTGGGAATGCAGACTTGTGATTGTTATATACTGAAGAGTGCTGATAACATCTCCAGAAATAGGGAGTAAGGGAGAGAGAAAAAAAAATTAATGCAATGGGTTTTGAGTGGAGTAGGTCTTTAAAAAAAAAAACACCTCCATTCTCAGCTGGAAATTATGAAATAACTTGGATGTTCACAATAGAATCATGTGGGACGTATCAAAAAGTCTTCAGTAAAATACCATTTCCCCTCATTATGAGTATTCCTGTGTCTAATCCTCGAGATCAGTGAGAACCTAAGATGCCAAGAAGAACCTTGAACCTGCCAGGGTCCCCTCAAGTCTTGTGCCTGACCAGCTCTGCTCTGACCTATTAGATTCACTTGTAGCCATTGTCAAGGCAGCACAGGGTCCAGGGCCAAGGTCAATAAACTTGCAAAGACACAAAGACAGCTTGGCTTATCCTCAGTTCCATCAGCCTCTGCAGCACTGGCTCTAAGAATGGAAGTAGATTGGGGCATTCAGAGGCCAGGGCTGAAGGGTCCAGAGAGCAGGCAGCTGTTTCCATAGAGACGGGGGCAGTCACCCCCTCGTGAGACCAGCTCCCCTGGCCAGGCCGTGGCTCCCCAGGGTTCGCCTGTCAAGCTTCAGCTAGACAGTCATCTTTTCCATCCTCTGCCCATCTGGCCTGTGGGACATTAGATGCTCTCTAGAGTCAGAGGCTTGAGCCTGGAGAGAGGCTGGGTGGGGGTCTGGTCAAGCAGGTGGGTGCACTTGGGGCTGAGGGAGAGGTTTCTATGTGGCTCCAAGTCCTAAATCCTGGGGTTGCCTCAGCTGCTATTCCCAGGAAAGAGGCCCATGACCACCAGGCTGCCACAGGGCCAACCTCTGTTTCTCAGGTGTTTTCTTGGTTGGGTCAGTGTTTCTGGAGCTGAGAGGTTGGGGTGAGGGTAGTGGCCATGAGGTGGCTGTGGTTTATGTCCTTTATACAGAGAGAAGAATAGATCACTTTCTTTCCCTGAAAAGGCCTTAATGAGAAACACAGGCAGTGATCAGAGCAGGGAAGAAGGGAAGGAGGAAAGGAGGGAAGCATGAGGGGAGAGGTTCAGGTAGCCACCCTGACCACGATGTCTCCTCCATCATCACCATCTTCTGCCCAGCAGGGCCCAGGCTAGGGTCACCCTGCAGCATGAGCTGGCCTTCTGGAAGAGCAGTGCCTTTCTTCTCCCTGACTTTGGCAAACCTTCCTTCTGCTGTCTGTGGCTGCCACAGCTCAGAGCTGATGCTGCCTTTTGCTGAGCTCCAGGGAGAACAAGGTCCTCGTGTTCATGAAGAAGGTCATGCTGCTTTGAGCTTTGGCCATTCAAGCAGCCCGAGGCCTGGGCAAGCTGTTCCCACATCCTCGAGTGACTCCCAGTATGCATGACTGTCACTATGACTGCAGCAACACCTGTCTTACCTGCTCCCCGCCCTTGTGTCCACAAGGGCAGTGAGGTCCCCTCTCCTGCATGGTCCCCTAACCCCGTGCTCTGTCCTGTGACAGGCACCCAAAGACTGTGTCACTCCTACACAAACTGTTGATGACCCTATGCCACCTGACAGTGTCACTTCACCCGGTGCTAGTGCCACTAGCACGGTGATACCTCAGGTTTATGCCTCTTTCCCTGTGTCCCTGACCTCCCAAATGCTTGCCCCTTCCTCCTCCCAGAGGGCTATATGTACCCACTGTGGATTCTCTCCTTTTTCAGGTAACTAGGTTTCTACACCAAGTGTCCTTTCTGGGAATTGGGGTGAGGGGGGCTGAGGCTGGGATGTTTGGGGATGTGGGAGATGGTCAGATTAAGCTTGGCTCACCTTGCTCCTTGGTGATTCTCACTGGAAATTGAATGGCCACCTCATGTTTTCTTCCCAAACAGAAACATGATGATCACTGCCCTCATCTCATGGATGAAACCAAGTGAGAGTCTCCTAGCAGGGAAGTGGTCCCTGGGCCAAAAGAGTCAGGGCAGGCCACTACCTGGGATCCTGTTCCCCCACCCAGCCACCTGCCTGGCCCCTGCGTCTCCATCTCTAGGTTTTTCTCATCAACTGAGAACCTGCAACAACTCTCTCAGCAGCTCAATGGTCTTGTGTCTGAGGTACCCCTTTTCTGCCTAACTCGGGCCCTACTCCTTTGCCAGTTGATGGGGAAGAAATCAGGGCCAAGAAGAGAGGCAAGAGGGGGAAGGAGAGTGTAATAAAAAGAAACCAAGGCAGGGATTCCTGAGAGAGGGGGCAGATCTGGGAACAGTTACATTCCAGGAAAGGTCCAATAGGCCACCTCTTCTCTGAGCTTCTCCCTTGGAGCTGCACCAGTGAAGTGGGACCCTAAGACTGTCTCTGTCATTTAATCCTCTGCAGAAAGGCCAGGATGAGAGCTGCTCAGGAGAGAAATATGGGGATGAGAACCCCGAGAAGGTGGCAGAGGGTGACAGGAGTAGGACCCGAGTTAGGCAGAAAAGAGAGCTTTGCCAGTTGATGGAAAGGAAAGGAAGTCAGTCATGGGGAGCCAGCCCCCCAAAAGAGATTTAGAGGATCCCTGGAAGGTGGGGCAGCATCAGCGAATATTCTGGAGAAATAAAGAGAAAGAAAGAGACTGGACTCTGTTTAGTGCAGAAGCCGATTCTGTAGTAGGGATAGATATTGAAAGAAAGATGGAGAGATAGATATAAAGAGAAAGAAAGTGGACAACTGTTCAGTGAGATGAGCAGAAGCTGTTTATTGGGACCTGTCGTGAGTCTTTTATCCCAAGCTTCCACATGTTAAATCACAAGACTTTCACGTGGGCACAAAGCCAGGTAGGTGAGGGGAGTCCCTCACCCACCAGGCGTTTCCTTAGGAATGAGGAAGGGCAACCCCAATCAAATCACAA
>NW_007252489.1:3960-10147 GCF_000164805.1 Carlito syrichta | reverse complement strand
CTGAACCCAGGGGTCAGATACCAGCCCGGGCGATGTGGCCAGGCCTCATCTGGGTAAGAGGTCCCCAATATCGAGCCAGGCATGGTGGACCCCGGAGTCCTGGCTGCTCATGGGCCGAGGTGGGAAGACCACCTGAGCCCATCAGGTCGAGGCCCTGGGAGCTATGATCATGCCACCATTCCTGAACATGAACAATGGAGACTCCAGCAATAAAAAAGATGTGTCCCAAGTGTGTCACAATTGGAGTCCATGTCTCCCAGGGAATGGTACGTGTGGGAGGGAGTCATTGGACTGACCAGGAGAGGATGGGGCCCTCCCCCCGACTGAAGGTGGCAGATCTAGTGACCAGAACCTGGGCTCTCTGCTGCATTGCCGGACCACCTTTATCACTCTGTACCTGACAGCACAATAAGTCGGTGTGTTATGTTCTGAGCTCACACGAGTCTTTGCTATGGTGCGCACGAGTGTGGATGGTGGAGGCAGGCCTTCTGTGGTACCTGGCAGAAGGCACCGAATGAACACGCCTGGTGGTCACCATTGAAATCCCATGAATGACAGAACAAAAAGTGAATTTTTCTCACCCATCCTTGAGTGTGAATACTTGCGCTGGGTCACAGAGGTGGTGGTGGTGATTTTGATGATGATTATTATTATTTGGGATCAGAATACCACTCTATCACCCAGGATGGAGTGCAGGGGCATGCTCACCACCACCATGGACTCTAACTGCCAGGTTCATGTGATGCTCCCACCTCCCCGCACCCAAGTAGCTGGAACCACAGGCCTGCAACACCACACCCAGCTAATCTTTGGATTTATTTTTATGGCCAAGATGAGGTCTTCCCCATGTCCTGGGCTGGTGTCGAATCTGCAGGATCAGACCGTTCACTTGCCTGGGCCTCTGAAGGCCGGGATGCCAGGCTGAGCCCCTGAGACTGGCCTGCAGTTGTGGTGGTGGTTGGTATTATTATTCTGAGTCAGAGTCCTGGTCTTTCACCCAGGTCATAGTGCAGCTCCCCACTCTTGGCCATCACGGCCTCCACTGGCTGGGCTTCGGTGATCTTCCCATTGCAGCCTCCCAAGTGGCCAGAACAACAGACATCCTCCACCACACTTGGCTCATTTTGTATGTTTCTTGTAAAGACGAGGTCTCGCCAAGGTTCTCGGACTGGTCTTGTACCTGCTCTCCCCTTTTGCCACCCAAAGCGATGGGGTGACAGGCGTTAGCTGAGACATGCTCTCCCCTTTTGCCACCCAAAGCGATGGGGTGACAGGCGTGAGCCCCCACGCCCAGCATTCACACCCCTTTTGAGGGCCCACCATGAGGCCCACTCCATTTCGGAGTGGGCAGCTGGAGTCGCCCACCAAGCTCACCCCAAGTGAGCCCCTGGTGCAAAGGTGGGTCTCTGCCAGGGCTCCCACCCCTCTGCAGCCCTCATTCCCTGAGGTGGACCCGCTCGCTCAACCCAGGGCCCACCCTGGGGAAAGGGAGTGTATGACTCTCAAACTGTTGGGGGTGGACCAGCCAATGACTCAAGCCTCTCTACTCGGCACTCGGGGAGGCCGAGACAGGATGATGGCCTGTGCCTGGGAGCTCAAGACCAGGATGGACACCATAGCAAGCCCCCAACTCGACCCCAAGAAAAATCCAGAAAACCTTGACTGAGGTCAGGCCTAGCATGAGGTTCACCTCCGGCACATAGTTCAAGACCAGGCAGGAAGACCAGGATATCGACAAAATGGAAAGCCTGTGATCACTGCAGTTTTAGAGTACCAGGCTGAGAGGATGGCCTGAGCTAGACAATTTGAGAGCAGCATGGGCAACCTAATGAGGAAAGAAAAGAAAAGAAAGAAAGAAAAAAAGAAAGGAAGGAAGGAAGGAAGGAAGGAAGGAAGGAAGGAAGGAAGGAAGGAAGGAAGGAAGGAAGAGATCTATTCTTCAGAAAACCTTCTGCCCTCAGTCCTTCCCCTCCACCCCTTCACATGTGAGGGTCCCCCAAGCTCTGCACCTTCCAGCCCCAACCCCCCTAATAGTACCCCCCAATTTGGTGTGGGATTTCCCAGACTCCCTGGCTGGGTTCTGCCGGCTGTCCTCTTCACAGTGGGAAATGTGTCCCAGGCAGGCTACCCTGTGTCTCAGAAAGGGGGTCCTTCTGCCAAGAAAGACCAGGGACAAATCCCTCACCCGGGGACATTTCTTCCCCTGCAATCCCATTTTTCATGGCTGTATGGCCAGTCTCCCTGTGAACACTCAGTTGAGAATCTGTGTACAATTCTGATGTTTTTAGAGACAGGGTCTGGCTCTGTGGCCCAGGCTAGGAGCCAGGGGCATGATCATCACTCTTCTGCAGTTACGAAATCATGGGCTTTGGTGATCACCCAGCCTCAGGCTCCATAGTGACTGGGACTACCGGCACCTCAACTCCAGACCCCCTTGTTTGGATGTGTGCAGAGACAGGGTCTCACTCTGTGGCCCGGGTTGACCTTGGGCTCCTGGGCTCCAGCTATCCTTCAGCCTTGGCCTCCAAGAGCACTGGGATACCAGTCGTGGCACCCTGTGCCAGGCATTCTGGTTCATTTTCGATGAAGGATCAAGACCAGGCTTGGCTGCTCATCCTCATCATCCCAGTGCTTTGGGAGCTGGTGCCAGCGACTGGCCCTAGTACATGGGCTGAGATCCACCTGGGCAAATCGGTGAGACCTCATCTCTACCATCCATCCCAAAAGAGCCGGGCATGGTGGGGCAAGCCTGTAATTCTGGGATGTGGTGGCCTCTGTCCCATGGCATTCTTTTGCATCGCCCCCACCACCAGAATGTGCGACTCCAGGCCATGCACCGTAGCTTACAGCCATCAGTCACGCACCCTGAGTGACTGAGGAGGGAGGCTGCCTGAGGCCAGGGGTCAGAGATCAGCCTGGGCAAACTTGCCAGACCTCGTCTCGATGAGAGGTTCCCAAAATCGAGTCAGGCAAGTTGGACCCTTGAGCCCCAGATGCTCAGGGGCCGAGGAGGGAGGACCGTCTGAGCCTGGCAGGTCGAGAGCCCGGGAGACATGATTGTGCTGCCATGACCCATCCTGGCTGATGGAGACTCCAGTGACAAGAAAGACGTCTCCCACATGTGTTATGACAGGTGTCCATGGCTCCCCAGGGAAATATCCGCATGGGCAGGGGATGATGTAGTCATTGGGTGAGGAAGGGGCCCACTCCTTCCTGAGGGTGGCAGACCGGGCAACCAGAACCTGGGTTGGCTGTAGCATTGCTGGACTTCCTTGATCGCTCTGTGCCTGAAGGCCACCCTAGCTCGGGGCCATCTGTTCTGTGAGCTCATACACGTCTTTGCCATGGGGCATGAGTGTGGAGGCCTGAGGCAGGACATCTGGTGTGTATGGATGAAGGTGCATAATGGATGTGCCTGGTAGCCACTTTGAAAACTCGTGTGAACGACATGCCAGAAAATGGCTTTTTCTCTCCCATCCCTGAGGGTGACTCATTCCGCTGGGTTGCAGGGGTGGCGGTGGTAGTGGTGGTGGTGATTATTATTATTATTATTATTTTTTGAGTTGGAGTCTCATTCTGTCTCCCAGACTGGAGTGCAGTGGCCGCTGCCACCCACCACAGCCTCTACCTGCCGAGCTCCGGCGATCCGTCCACCTCAGCCTTCCGAGGCGATCCTTCCACCTCAGCCTTCCGAGTAGCGGGAATTACAGGCACGCGCTACCACGCCCGGTTAATTTTTTGATTTATTGTAGAGGTGAGGTCTCGCTGCCCAGGTGGGTCTCGAACCCACGGGCTCAAGCAATCCACTCACCTCAGCCTCCCAAAGGCACGGGATGACAGGCTGAGCCACCGAGCCCAGCTAGTGATTATTATTATTTGGCTTTGGAATCCTGGCCTGTCACCCAGGGCGTAGTGCAGGGGCATGCACATGGACACTGCAGACTCCACCTGCTGGGCCCAGACAATCCTCCCATCTCGGTCCCCCAAGTGGCTGGAACCACAGGTCAGCACCAACATGCCAGGCTAATCTTTGGATATATCTTTGATGACTGAGACGAGGCTTGGCCCAGTGTCCCAGGCTGGTCTCGACCTCACAGGCTCCTGCCGTCCAGTCACCTCAACCTATGAAGGGCCAGGATGCCATTCTGAGCACCTGAGGCCATCCTATGATTGTGGTGGTGGTGGTTGGTATTATTATTCTGATACAGAGTCCTGAACTGTCGCCCAGGTCAGAGTGCAGTTGCCTGCTCTTGTCCAATGTGGCATCCACAAGCAGCGCTCTGGTGATCCTTCCACTGCTGCCTTGTGAGTGGCTGGAATGACCAGCATGCACCACCACGCTTAGCTCATTTTGTTGTTTTTTTGTCGAGATGAGGTCTCGCCAGATTGCCTGGGTTTGTCTCGAACCCAGTGGCTAAGGCTATCCTCTCACCTCAGCCTCCAAAAGTGCCAGGGTTACAGACGTGTGCCCCCTGTCAGCCCTTCACACAATTCTCGGGGCCCCACTGTGAGGCCCACACCTTTCAGATCACTCAGGAACCTGTAGAGAGCACCCAGACTTGCCTGCCGAGCCTGATGAGGGGAGTGACTGGTGCACGGCCATGTCTCTGCCGCGGTGCCCACCCTTCTGCTACTTTGATCCCCATGGTAGACCCACTCGCTCCTCCCAAGGGCTGTCTCAGAGAAAGGGAGGGTGTGACTCTCAAACCATCAGGGAGGCGGCAGGGCCACTCACGCCTGTCTCCTTGGCACTCAGGGAGGCTGAGATGGGAAGATGGCTGGAGCCTGGGAGCTGAGATCAGGTTGGACACCATAGCAAGCCCCACCTTGACCCCAATACAAATCCAGAAAACATTTGGTGAGAGCAGGCCTTGGCAGGATCATAGCCTCAGGCCCAGAGTTCAAGACTAGGCAAGAAGACCAGGATGTCGACCAAATGGAAAGCCTATGATTGCAGCAGTTTGAGAGGCCGAGGCCAAGAGGAAGGCCCAAGTTGGGCGGTTTGAGAGCAGCCAGGGCTACCTAGTGAGGACACAAAGGAGAGATAGGAAAAGAAAGAAAGAAAGAAAGAAAGAAAGAAAGAAAGAAAGAAAGAAAGAAAGAAAGAAAGAAAGAAAGAAAGAAAGAAAGAAAGAAAATCTAAGTCAACAAAGAAATCAATTCACCTGCTAATCTTCTGCCCTCAGTCCTTCTCCCTCGCCTTCCATGGGCCGCCTCGGAGAAACATAGGGTGTGACTCTCAAGCCGTCAGAAGGGGCCGGCTGGGCAACTCACGCCTGTCTCCTCAGCACCCGAGGAGGCCAAGATGGGAAGATAACTGGAGTCTGGGAACTGAGACCAGGAAGGACAACATAGAAAGTCCTCACCTTGACCCAAAGCAAAACCCAGAAAACTTTGGGTGAGGGCAGACCTCGGAGGGAAGATCACCTCCAGCCCAGATTTCAAGACCAGGCAGGAAGACCAGGATGTCCACCAAATAGAGAGCCTGTGATCGAGCACTTTGGGAAGTCCAGGCCGAGAAGATGGCTCGAATTGTGTGGTTTGCGAGCAGCCAGGGCTATGTAGTGAGGAAAAAAAGAGGGAGATAGAGGAAAATAAATAAGGAAAGATGAAAGAAAGAGAGAAAGAAAGAAAGAAAGAAAGAAGGAAAGAAAGAAGTCCATTCTCCTACAAACATTCTGCACGCCCTCCACATGTGAGGGTCCCCCAAACTCGGCACCTTCCAGGCCCAACCCCCTCAATGGCTGCCCCTGCAGTGGTCCAGGAGATCCCATGGCTCCCTGGGTAGGTTTATGCTGGCTCTCTTCTCCAAGGTGAGAAATGTGCCCCAGGTAGGCCAACCCTCTGACCCGGGCAACAGGGTGAGACCTCGTCTCTACCATCCATCCAAATTAGCCAGGTTTGGTGGCACGCGATTGTTGTTCTGACTCCTCAGAAGGCCAGAGAAAGGCTCATTGTAGCCTGGCAGGCCGAGGTTGCAATGGCCGGTAGTGAGCCACCGCCCTCCAGCCTGGGCAATGGAGTGATACACCGACTCCAAGTAAAAAAGGAAAAAAAGAAGAGCATTCATTTCTGTATGGTTTGGGGATCATTGTGAACAAACAGAGGTCATTTGGGTAGGAGGCCCCAGCCTTGGGCCTAGAGTTCCTGAAATATGGTGGATTGGCAAACAATTGACTGTGACTTG